>NC_057811.1:260293288-260318768 GCF_018294505.1 Triticum aestivum
TAAGCAAACAACACATAGAAAACAGAATCTGTCAAAAACAGAATAGTCTGTAGTAATCTGTAACTCTCGAAAACTTCTGTAACTCCAAAAATTCTGAAAAATTAGGACAACCTGGGAAATTTGTTTATTAATCTTCTTCAAAAAGAATCAGTATTTTATCACGCTTCGGTTAAAAATGAGAATTGTTTTCCTGGGCGCAAAAGTTTATGTTTTTCAGCAAGATCAAATCAACTATCACCGTAAGCCATCCCAAAGGTCTTACTTGGTACAAACACTAATTAAAACACAAAAACACATCTAACCAGAGGATAGATGAATTATTTAACAAAAAACAGAACCAAAAAGCAAAGAACAAAAATAAAATTGGGTTTGCCTCCCAACAAGCGCTATTGTTTAACGCCCTTAGCTAGCCATAAAAACGCAAATAGATCTAGGTATTGTCATCTTTGGTATGAAATCCATAAGTAGCTCTCATAATAGATTCATATGGCAGCTTAATTTTCTTTCTAGGAAAGTGTTCCATGCCTGCCTCGGGCTTCGGGGGTAGTGGGCCGCACTGTGGCCACACCCCGTCTTGTCACCGTTATGTGCGTGTAGTTTTGGTGGGTGCGGTCTTGGCCGGCTTCTTGGAGTCGGTGTTCTTCGTGGCCGGCTCTGGGGAGTCGGCGTTCTTCATGGCCGGCTCTGGGGAGTCGGCATCCTCTATGGCCGGCTTCCTGGAGTCGGCCATCCCACGGTTATCTTGGGGGGAGGTTGCTGAGGCTGGGTTGCCTTCTGAGAGTCGGCTTCAGAGGTAGCCGGTCGGGGAAGGCGGCCCAATGCTTGAAATGCTTGAAGGCCCAAATGGCCTGATAATTTTTGGAATAGCCAGGGGCAGTCGGTTAGGCTACCCGTGGCTATTTACTCCGACAGTAGTCCTCGAAGCTGATTGGGCTTCGAGGTTGGGTGGGAGTCGAGAAGCTCGATCAGCTTCCTATCTTGACAAGCCAGCAGCTGGGAGCCGACTTTGGTTGGGCGCGCCGTCTCGGCCAAAAAAATTGGAGTCGGAGGGCGGGAGCTCGCCAGCGCGTGCACCGGGCCGCGGGCCGGCCACTTGCCGCCTGCGAACCACGTGGCCTCTCTTGGCCAAAAAGCCTGCCAGCCCACGCGCCCGCCACGCCCACGCCCGGGCCCAGGCGTGGATTCTCTGCAGCCCGAAACCGCCCGCACGTCTCCCTGCGGCAGTTTCGGCACGCTTTTAGGGCGTAATAATCGCGAGGCGTGGGGGGAGTGGGTGCAGTTAATCCCACGTCTCACCCCACGTCCGGCCTCCCCGGCTTCACCTTGCGAAGCTATAAGTAGGGGGAGGGGGAGAGCGGCAGGCTCTCGCACGCTCCTCCTCTTTCCACCATCTTCTTCCTCCTGCCCTTTCTTGCAACAGCGCCTCGCCGCCGCGCTCTTCCACCACTCGTTCCTCCGCCGCCGCGCTCGTTTTCGCCATGCCTCCCGCCACGGAGCAGTACGACGGGTATTGGGACGGCTCCAACGTCCACGAGGATCACGTCGAATTCCTCCGCAAGACGCGGCGGCTGCCCGGCGCGGACAAGGTGGAGGTCCGTCTCGCGCCGGCGAAGGAGATTACGCCGGAGCCGCGGGAGGGCGAGCGGGTGGTCTTCCGCTCGCATTTCTTGCGCGGCATCGGCCTGCCCATGAGCGCCTTCTTCTGCTCTTGGCTCGAGTTCTACCAGCTCCAGCCGCACCACCTCACCCCGAACACGGTGGTGCTGCTGTCTGCCTTCGTCACCTTGTGCGAAGGCTACCTCGGCGTCCTCCCTACCCTCGAGCTCTGGGGGAGTTCTTCCAGTCCAAGCTGGGCACGCGCACGCAAGGCGTGCCGGCTCAGAGTGGCGCCTTCATCGCGATGCGGAGGGTGGCTGCCGACAACCCCTTCCCCGTCATCAGACTGATCCAGTCGGTGAAGCTATGGCAAAAGTCATACTTCTACGTGAAGAACGTCGCCCCGCAGGGCGACTACGTCAATCTGCCGGCTTACGTAGCCGGCCCACTGGCGGGCAGGCGGCCCCAGTGGTCCTACCGGGCCGTGACGCTGACGCCGGCTGGAACCGTAGCCGTCGCCCGAGTGCGAGCGATGACCCAGTCGGAGGGCTTGTTGGGGTCCGACCTGCTGGCCGCCATCGTCACGCGCCGGGTACTCCGCTCCAGAGCTGCCCTCATCTGATCTGTCAGATGAGCGGCCAGCTCGATCCAAGCCGGATGTGTACCAAGGACATGCCGCACGACGAGGTGGCCTATATGGTGAACTACCTCGCGAACTGCAAACTCTCTGCAGAGTGGCAGTTCGGCAAGGAGCCATATAGCCGAGCCAATCCGCCGCCCACGGTATGTTCTCCTTCTCTCTTCTTATTCTCTCAGTTTTGTCGCCGAGTTCCTTTGGCCGACTCTGACTAGTCGTCTTGTCTTCGACAGAGCCCTCTTCTTCGGCCTGCCGGCGGGTCGGACGCGGAGCGCCGATTCGTCCCCGACCGGACGGAGCACGATCTGGAAGACCCTGACTTGGGGGCGGCTGCTATGGACGACAACACCAAGCCGGGCGGTGGCCGAGCTGGCGGCGAAGCAGGCGGCTCCGAGCATGGAGTCAGCTTTGACGACTGGCCGGACAACGACGAGGCCGAAGTCGTCCCGCGCCGTCAGCCGGCGTCTGGCCGCGGCGCGGGTTCCTCCGCTGCACCGCCTGCTCGGGGCGGCGGGGAAAAGCGTCGTGCCGCGCAGGGTTTGTTCGGCAGTCGGACGAAGAAGCCCCGAGGCAGGGCAGCGGCGACTAGGCGGGAGGAGGCGGCCGCGAAGGCGGCTCGCTTCCGCAAGACGGTGAAGCAACCGCAGACGGTGTCGGCGCAAGTTCAAACTCCTTCGTGTACTCTTTTTTCTTTTCTCTGGTGGCTCCTGAATCCTTGTCTTTTTCTCCAAACAACCAGAGCTCCATTGTCGCTCGAGCCGGCGGCTGCCGCCTCCGTCATGGAGTCGCCGAGGGGATCTGGGAGCACCACTCGCCGCGTGGACCCCCGTGCCGACCTTCAGGCGGTGAGGGAACGGAACGCGCGGGAGGTGCAGGAGGAGCGGGAGGCGCAGGAGGCGGAGGCGCGGAAGGCGGCCGCCGCTCAGGCGGCGCAGGAGGAGGAGGCGGCGAAGGCGCGCGCCGACGCCGCAGCCAAGGCCCAAGCGGAGGCTGCAGCTGCGGCGATGGCAGAGGGGGCCTTGTTGGTCACCCCACTGCGCGTCGCAGCGCCCGGGGCCCCGGAGCCCCCGCCAGAAGAAGCCGGCGGTGACCAGCCGGGGCTGAAGAGGGATGACGACGTCGTCATCCTGGAGAGGGCGCCGGTGCCGACCCCGCCGACTGGGGCGGCTCAAGGCGGCCGGCCTAATCTGCCGCCTGCGCAGTCGGCGAGGGGCGAGCCGGCCGCGAGGACTGAGCTGGCGGTCCGGATGCCGCCGAGCCGGCGCGCGGGGAAGGCTGCGTCAGAGCCACAGAAGGCTGCGTCGGAGCCGCAGCCGGCCGCGGGCTCCAGCTCGTCGGCCCAGGACGTGGAGGTGGCCAGCGCTACCTCGGGGTGGACGCCGGGCGGAGGGACGACCGTGATGAACGTGGCCGCGCAGGACGTCCGGACCCGGCTCCAGGCCCAGGCTACGGCGCTGAGGCAATACACCGACGAATTCCTTGCGACGCGGGCGGCCATCTGGGTTAGTCTTCTCATGTTGCTTCTTCTTGATCTTGGTTTCTTCCGTGGGGGCGCGTCAGCGCACCCACTGGGTGTAGTCCCCGAGTTCCGAGTCGGCTGCTGAGCAGGCGGCTTGGAACTTCTTGGATTTAGCTTTGCTATTCTTGTTCTTACTTCGATCTTCTGCCTGTCTTGCAGGACTACCACAATCTTCGCGCGGCTGCCTTCAACTCCCAGGCTCAGGAGCTGACCCAGAAGACCGCCGACCTAACTGAGAGCCGGGGTAAGTGCTTTGTTCTTTATCTCACGTGGGGGCGCGTCAGCGCACCCACTGGGTGTAGTCCCCGAGATTCGGGCCGACTGCTGAGCAGTCGGGTCGGATCTTCCTTGACGACTTCCTCTTATTGTTTCTTCTTTTTCTGCCGTCCCTGCAGCGGCCAACGCCAGTCTGAGGGCACAGCTGGGAGAGTCTCAGACTGCCCTTCGTGCCAAGGAGGCCGAGTTCGCCGCCTTGGTGCAGGAACGTGACCGCCTGGCCAAGAGGTTGGCCGACCAGGAGGAGGGCCACAAGGCGGCTCTGAAGGCGGTGCAGGACCGCGAAGCCGCCCTCCAGGCCGAGTACGAGACAGAAGCGGCTGGCTGGGCTGAAGCACGGCAGACTCTGATCAATGGCTATGGCCAGATCGAAGATCTGGTTGACGGTAAGCCGCCTACTTCTTCGTCCTCTCTTGTCGTCTGCCGCTTTTGGCTCGTTTTCTGACTTGGTGTTTTCTCTTCTCTCTTTCTTTCTTGCACAGAGTACTTCCCTGGCTACTACCGCCGCCATCCAGATCATCGAAGCCCACCGCCAGGCACGAAGGCAGGCTGGCGTCGAGATTGCACCAAATGCGGGCCGTTCGCTGGAGGAGCAGCTCTTGGCGATCCAGGCCCGTCTCCAGCCGGCTCACCGACTGCTTCGCCGGCTTCAGCGTGCCGGGGCGCAAGTGTTGGCCGCCCTCTGGCCCGGCGAAGTGGTTCCCCGCACCCCCAGTCGGATTGCCGACTGGCTGGAGGTGGCGGTCGGTCGCTTCGAAGCCTGGAAGGCCTCGGCGGCTCGGTCTGGCGCCAGGCGGGCGCTGGAGTTCGTCAAGGCCTGGTACCCCGGCCTGAGTCTGGACCAGCTGGCTACCTGGCGGCAGCAAGCCGACACGGAGCTGGAGCCGTCGCGGCCGGCTATCATCCGGCGGGCTTTGGCGATCGCCGACTACACCGACACCAGCGTCTTCGCCCCTGAGGTAGATGACAACGGTGTCGCCCAGCCGGAGGAGTGGTTCGGGCTGAACACGGCAGACGGTGAAGACTCGGCGGAGGAGATCGACTCCAGCGACGAGGGCGAAGAGGAGGAGGAGGAGGAGGGTGAAGACGCCGAGCCGGATGGTGGAGCGGCCGACCAGCCTCAGCCTGACCGCGCCTCCAGCACCACGTCACGCGCGGGTGCGTCGCCTGCCACCGGTGGTGACCAAGCCGAGACCCGCCAGCCGGCCACTCCTTCAGCCGGCGACGCCATCTCCACCGACCAGCCTGGCTCCCGCACCGCGCCTTAGTCTAGTCTGCTATCTTTTGTTTTCCTGCCTTGTCACTTTTTGGAACAATATTCTGTTAAGTCTGCACAATTCCACCCACTGGGGTGTATTCGAACTATGTTGATTGCCGGCCTATTGGGGGCTTTTTATGTATATATGACTATGCATGTGTTTGGCCTTTCCTCGTTCTTTGCTTTTCATCCTTCTGCTGTTTCCTTTGCCGCCCTCCCTTGGTTGCCGCCTCCCCAGTCAGACAGTTGCTCTCCAATCTGTGGCCGGAGGAGTGCTTGGCCAATTGGGAGGGCAAGTACTCTAGCTTTGTTGGATTAGAGCTAAGTATTTAGGAAGCCGGCCAGCCGGCTGTTCTGACAGCCGGCAAGCGTGGTTGGAGGCCGTCTTTTTGCTATATGAGTTCATTAGTCCTTAGCCGTTTTTCATGTGGGCATCCTTTCTGCCTTGGCTCTTGCTAGTCGGACAGTCGGTTCTTCGAGCTGCGACTTTCAACAAGAGAGGACTTGGGAGCCGGCACACTACTTGTCTGACTTCAGGTAGAACTTTTAATATAGCTCAAGGCGGCCAGTCCCCGGGCCGACTAGTCGAACTCGGTGCCAGACAAGAAATCAAATGTAATAATACATTCATGGATATGACACTCGTCATTCATAGATAAATAAAGGCAGTCCCCGAGTACTGTTCGGGGGGGCTGTTGGTTCGTACTTAATACAAAAGGGTAGCATGATACATACTGCTTTCAACTGTAAAATCTTCTCAGGAGGTTCGCGTTCCATGGTCGCTCCGACTCCTTGCCGGAGTCATCTCTCTTGCGTGCTCTTGGTTTTTGCGCGTCGATCAAGTAGTAGGAGTCGTTTCCTAGTGCCTTGCTGATGACGAAGGGGCCTTCCCAAGGGGCCGAGGGCTTGTGCTGGCCGGCTGTTCGCTGGATCAGCCGAAGCACAAGGTCGCCCTCTTGGAAGGATCTTGGCTTGACCTTGCGGTTGTGGTAGCGGCGCAGCCCTTGCTGGTAGATGGCGGACCGGCTGAGTGCTAACAGCCGGCCTTCTTCTAGTAGGTCGACGCCGTCTTCTCTTGCTTCCTTGGCCTCCGCCTCCGTGTACATGGTGACCCGAGGCGAGTCGAACTCGATGTCGGTTGGGATGACAGCCCCGGCGCCATATACAAGGAAGAACGGAGTGAAGCCGGTTGACTTGTTGGGTGTAGTGCGCAGACTCCATAGGACAGCCAGCAGCTCATCGAGCCAGCAGCCGGCCGATCGCTCCAGTGGTACAACCAGTCGGGGCTTGATGCTGGAGAGGATGAGTCCATTTGCTCGCTCGACCTGGCCGTTTGACTCCGGGTGGGCAACGGACGCTAAGTCCAGTCGGATGCCCTGCGTCGCGCAGAAACGTGCCAGTGCTCCTTTGGCAAAGTTTGTGCCGTTGTCGGTGATGATGCTGTGCGGCACGCCGTACCGAGTAGTGATGTCAGTGATGAATGTCACGGCAGTCGGCCCGTTCAGCTTCTTGATCGGCTTCGCTTCGATCCACTTTGTGAACTTGTCCACGGCGACAAGTAGATGTGTCAAGCCGCCGCGGGCTGTCTTGAAAGGGCCCACCATGTCCAGTCCCCAGACGGCAAAGGGCCAGGTGAGGGGAATGGTCTTGAGTGCAGAAGCTGGCAGGTGTTGCTTGGAACTGAAAACTTGGCATCCTCTGCAGCTCTTGACTATCTCTTTGGCATCTTCCAAAGCAGTCGGCCAAAAGAAACCATGGCGGAAAGCCTTGGCCACAAGTGATCTTGAGGCTGCGTGGTGGCCGCATTCGCCTTGGTGGATATCCTTGAGGATTGCCACTCCTTTTTTGGCTCGACACAACGCTGGAAGATTCCAGTGACGCTGCGCTTCACAAGCTCTCTGTTGATTATTGCATATGCTCCGGCTCGTCGTTGCACTAGTCTTGCTAAGATCTCATCAGCCGGCAGCTCTCTGCTGACTAGGAATCTGAGGATGGGCTGGGCCCAAGATGGAGCTGTGACTTCTTCTTCTGTTAGCGTAGCCACCATGACTCGGGTGGGTGGGTTGGGTGGCGTGGAAATGGAGTCGGCCACCGCTTCTTGTGCTGCTGCAGTCCCCGGGCCGACTGCTGCAGTCCCCGGGCCGACTGCTGCAGTCCCCGGGCCGGGTTCTAAAGTCCCCGGGCCGGGTGCGACTACGGCAGTCCCCGGGCCAGTTGTCGAAGTCCCCGTGCCGCCTGCGGGGTTCCTCCAGTCGGATCCGGCTGCATCTGGCACAGGCGGTACGAAGATAGAGTCTGACTCTGGAGACGGCTTGATGGACGGCTTGAGGAGGCGCTGGAGGGAGACGCCAGTCGGTATGGCTTGTCGGGTGGAGCCGATCCGTGCTAGGGCATCTGCTTGGTCGTTGTCGGCCCTTGGCACATGAAGGAACTCGCACCCTTCAAATTACCCGCTGATCTGCTGGACGAGGAATCGATAGCTCGCCATGTTCGCGTCCTTGGCGTCCCAGTCGCCAGACGACTGCTGGACCACCAAATCTGAGTCGCCGTAACACAGGATCCGGCGTATGCCGAGCTCTTTGGCTAGCCGGAGCCCATGTACGAGCGCCTCGTACTCGGCCACGTTGTTGGAGGCGGCGAAATGGATCTGCAGCGTGTATTTGAGCTTGTCGCCTTTGGGAGAGGTGAGGACGATGCCGGCTCCCAAGCCGGTGCGCATCTTGGACCCGTCGAAGTGCATCCGCCAATGGGTAGAGTCCGGAGCCGGCGGTAGGTACTGGGTCTCGGCCCAGTCGACGAGGAAGTCGGCCAGTGCTTGGGACTTGATGGCGGTGCGGGGTTGGTAGAAGATCGTGTATGGTGCCAATGCAATGGCCCACTTAGCCACCCGGCCGGATGCATCCCGGCTGCCTATGATCTCGGCGAGCGGGGCGGTGCACACGACCGTGATGGGATGCTCTTGGAAGTAGGGCTTCAGTTTCTTGGCGGCGAAGTACACTCCATAGCACATCTTTTGGTAGTGCGGGTAGTTCTGCTTTGAGCTGGATAGCACTTCACTTAGATAGTACACCGGCCTCTGGACTAGCTGGGCTCGGCCTTCTTCCGGGCGCTGGACCACAACAACTGTACTGACTACTCGGTTAGTCGCGGCAATGTAGAGGAGCATGGGCTCCTTCTCAGTCGGCGCTGCCAGGACAGGCGGAGTGGTCAGCATCTTCTTCAACTCATGGAAGGCTTGGTCGGCTTGGTCATTCCACTCGAAGTGAGTGGACTTCTTCATGAGTCGGTATAGGGGGAGAGCCTTCTCTCCTAGTCGGCTGATAAAGCGGTTCAGGGAGGCCCAGCACCCGGTGAACTTCTGCACATCTCGCAGTTTGGTGGGAATCTCCATCCTCTCGATGGCCTTGATCTTCACAGGGTTGCACTCGATGCCGCGCTCGGAGACCAAGAAGCCTAGCAGCTGGCCGGCTGGTACTCCGAACACGCATTTCTCGGGGTTGAGCTTGATTTGGAATCGGCGCAACTTGGCGAATGTTTCTTTGAGATCTTCCAGCAGGGTACCGCGCTTCTCTGTCTTCACCACAATGTCGTCTACATAGACGTGGGCATTTCTGCCGAGTTGCTTCAGGAGGCATTTCTGCATGCAACGCTGAAAAGTGGCACCGGCATTCCTCAAGCCGAATGTCATAGTCAGGTAACAGAAAGCTCCAAATGGTGTGATGAAGGCAGTCTTCAGGCGGTCTGCTGGGTCCAACTTGATCTGATGGTACCCTGAGTAGGCATCCAGAAAACTCAACAGCTCACATCTGGCTGTGGAGTCTATCACTTGGTCAATCCGTGGCAAAGCAAACGGATCCTTGGGGCAGGCCTTGCTCAGGCTGGTGTAGTCTATGCACATACGCCACTTGTTATTCTTCTTCAGCACCAGAACTGGGTTGGCAAGCCACTCTGGAAAAAACACTTCCATAATAAAGCCAGCGGCAAGGAGCCGGGCTATCTCTTCTCCTACGATTCTTCGCTTCTCTTCTGACAGTCGGCGGAGGGGCTGCTTGACCGGCTTCGCATTGGCTCGGACATGTAATTTGTGCTCGGCGAAATCCTTCGGGACAACCGGCATGTCCTTTGGGGACCATGCAAAAATGTCTCGATTCTCACGGAGGAAGTCGACGAGCTCGCCTTCCTATTTACTATCCAAGTTTGCCCCAATGACGGCAAACCTCTCCGGGTTCTCCGGGTCCAGAGGTATCTTCTTCGTCTCTTTGGCAGGCTGGAAGGAGCCCTGCGCATCACAATCTTTGGGGTTGGGGGACAGGGCCGACTGCTTGCCGGCCATGGCCACAACCCACTCTAGCATCTTCTTCTCTTCTACCACCACGAGGGACTCGGCCAGCCGGCTACTGGCCATGGCGCACTCGATGGACTTCTTGTAATCGCCGGCTACCGTGATGATCCCCTTCGAGCTCAGCATCTTCATCTTCAGGTAGGCGTAGTGGGGCACGGCCATGAA
This sequence comes from Triticum aestivum, assembly GCF_018294505.1. NCBI lineage: Eukaryota > Viridiplantae > Streptophyta > Magnoliopsida > Poales > Poaceae > Triticum > Triticum aestivum. The sequence goes on from NC_057811.1 coordinate 260,303,082, forward strand.
CTTGGCCAGAGCAGGTCGGCCAAGCAAAGCATGGTAGGGGCTCTCCAGATCCACTACTTCAAACCAGATCGCTTCTCGGCCAAAATGATCTTTGTCTCCGAAGAGAACATCCATCTTAATCTTGCCGATTGGGGAGCAAGACAAGCCGGGGACGATACCATGGAACACGGTTCGGCTTGGCATAAGCTGCTTCGCCTTGATATTCAGCTTCTCCATGGTATCGCAGTACAGTATATTGATACTGCTTCCGCCATCTATCAGGACGCGGGAGAATCGGGCAGCTCGCCTCTCCGTTGCGAGGGTGACATCTAAGACCAGTGCATAGGAGCCAGGGGATGGCATCACCTCTGGGTGGTCGGCCTGGCTCCAGCTGATTGGCTTCTCTGACCAGTGCATGAACTCGGGAGCGCTAGAGGCGACTGCGTTGACCTCTTGATGCTGACGGCGCCGACTACGCTTGTCATCGGCTTGGCTGGTGAAGACGACGTAGGCGGCATGCTCTTCAGGGAATTCATCTTGGATGGCTCCGACTACCAGCCGAGCCGCCGGCTGCTGGGGGGCTGGAGGCGGCGGGCCGGGAGGCGGAGGCGGCACCAGCCCTTCGCCCTTGGAGATTCGTGTGAGCCAGTGGCATTTTCGGGTCGTGTGGTTGGACGGCTTCGCGCCGCTGTGGAACTTGCAGGGGGCATCGAGCGTCTGCTCGTAAGAGAAAGCCGTCTCCCAAGCCGGCCTGCCACCCTTCTTCTTGGGAGCGGGCCGCTCTTCGGGCTGCTCATCTTCAACTGTGGCCACCTGCCGACTGGTGGAAGTCGGCATGGGGGCCTTGCGCTTGTGATCGTTCTGGTAGGGGCGCCGATTGGGGTCGCTAGCCGGCGTCTTGGGAGCCGGAGCAATCACCTTCCCAGAGGCGTCTACTCGAAGCTCGGTCTTCATCGAGGAGTCGGTCGTGGCGTACTTGTCCGCGATGATCAGCAGTTCGTCGAGGGTAGCCGGCTCGTCGCAGAGGAGTCGGTGCTTGAGGAGGGTGCCCTCTCGGCACCCGGCGGTGAAGTACTCGATGGCCTGGACCTCGTGCACCCCCTCGCAAGAGTTGCGGAGCTCGGCCCACCGCGTGAGGTAGTCGCGGGTCGACTCATTGGGTCCTTGGACGCACAAGGAGAGCTGGCGAGGCTTGGGAGGCCGCTTGTACGTGCTGGTGAAGTTGCGGACGAAGATTTCCGTGAAGTCCAGCCAGCTGTTGATGCTGTAGGGCTTGAGGCTGTTGAGCCAGGTGCGCGCTGTGCCTTGCAGCATAAGGGGGACGTACTTCACGGCTATGCGTCGGTTGCCGTTGGCTATGCTGACAGCAGTGGAGTAGTCGATGAGCCAATCTTCCGGCTTCACAGAGCCGTTGTACTTGGGCGTGTCTCTTGGGAGCGAGAACCCTTTGGGGAAGGGCTCGTCGCAGATGCGGGGGCCAAAGCATGGCGGGCCGACATCGTCTTCTTCTTCTAACGCCAGGGATCGAGCGAGGTGGTCGATCCGGTGGCGGGCGTCGTTCTCGCCGACTCCTTCTCGGCGGCCTAGTCGGTCACCAAGAGTCGGGTGCGTGACAGGCGGCGGGGTGAGGCGTCTCTCCCTTTGAGGCGGGGGAGGAGGCAGATTTCCTTGGCGCTCCACCGCTCGAGGGCGGCCTTCCGCGTCGCGCTCGATGGTGATGCGAGTCTGGCTGCGGCTAGCAGCCGGCTCCTTGTCTTTCTTCTGGCGGGCGCCGCTCGCAGTCGGCGAGCAGGACGTCGTGGCATGCTCTCGGTGCGGGGGATGACTATCGGCGCGGGCGCCGACTTCATGTCGTTCTGCAGCCGCGTCGATCAGCTGTTGGATCCGTCTTGTCATGTAGGGGAGCTCATTGGCTCCCAGCCCATTTAGCTCTTCGGCGGCCGCCTGAGCGGCTCGCAGATTCTCGAGCGGCGTGGCGTAGATGGGGCGATCTGCCCCCAGCATGCTGGCGATAGCCGCGCCGCGCTTCTGGACGAAGCCGGCTCGGCTCGGACCGCTAGGCGGCGGCGTACCGAAGGCGGCGCGGTCGACTTCGCGCTGGTGGGCCTCGGTGAGGCGTCTCATGGAGGCTATCTTCTGGCCTTCCGCGACGAGGGCGAGGCGACGTGCCTCCAGTCTCTCGGCGTCGGCGTCGGCCGGGATGGGGACGGAGAGGTCGTGCATCGCCGCTTGCAGGGCGTCGTGGGCGTTCTCGCCCGAGTTGTCGACGTGGCTGATGACCAACACTTCGGTGACAGCGTTGCTGCCACTGTCTGCTCGAGGGAGAGGGTCGTCGAAGACCACCACGTCGAATGGGTAGGCGTCGAGCGATGCCGTGTCGGAGTCGACAAGCATCGGGTTGGTGGAGCCGACCGACTCCAAGTCTGTAGCAGGCTCGCTGGAGACGTGAAGCTGGTCGAGGAGGCTGACGAGGCGGCTCTCGGGGTAGTCTGTGCCCGCGTCGGACGCGGGCTCGTCTGAGATGCGAGTCTCGCCGAGCAGATTGGCGAGGCAGCTCGCTGCGCAGGCGTCGTCGACGCCTTGCAGCGCGTCGAGGCAAGCCCCATCGGGCGCAGCAGGCTGGCTGCGCTCGCGGGGGAGGAAGAGGGTTCCCGTCCAGAACAGGTCTCCGGACGACGGTGCACCTGGCCCCACGGTGGGCGCCAAATGTCGGGTGGTAGGTGCGACATATGCCAACGGGTGGCTTATCATAGTGGGTGCCAGTAAGACGTCGCCGGTGCCTGGAAGCGGGATGAGGCGAAGACATGCACGCCGGCGGATCTTACCCAGGTTCGGGGCTCTCCGTGGAGATAACACCCCTAGTCCTGCTCTGCGGGGTCTCCGCATGATCACTAGATCAGAAAGAGTAGCTACAAATGCTCCTAGAGCTGTTGGGTTCAAGGGAGAAGAAGAGAAAGGCTAGCTCTCACTTCCCTCTCTCTTTTGTGTGCGTGTAACTCTAAGAAGCCAACCCTTTGCATGGGTGCCCCGGGGGGTTTATATAGGCCTACCCCCCCGGGGGTACAATTGTAATCCGGCTGGGCGCTGGTCCCAGCCGTCAGTGTCTACGCTCGCCGGCTTCTCCGCGGGCCGTTGGGGCCCGCCGACTGGTGGGTCCCGCCGGCTGCCGGCCCCTTGGTTGACAGGCCGGCCCCACCGCCTAGGGTCTTGTCGGCGGCTACTTACTGTAGCCTCGCCCCTGATGACGAGGGCTCCGTCGAGGTAAGCGTGGCTACAGTGTGCCGCCTCGAGGGCTCTCACTGTAGCCTTACCACGTCTTGTCTCCTTAATGTGGCACATGCTTCGAGGGAGGGGGTAGCCGGCTTCTGGAGGCCGGCTACGCCCTTGGCCGACTGGGGGAGGCCGAGCCGCCTTCGCGCCTCTCTCTGGCTGAAGGGGCCCACCGCCCGTGGGCCGTACTGGCGTCTGTCGTGGGTGACGTTGAGGCCAGCATGGCTACAGTGCCGAGCCGGACGGGAGATGGCCGTCCCGTACGGCGTCCTGTGGCCATGCCTGCCTCGGGCTTCGGGGGTAGTGGGCCGCACTGTGGCCACACCCCGTCTTGTCACCGTTATGTGGGTGTACTTTTCGTGGGTGCGGTCTTGGCCGGCTTCTTGGAGTCGGCGTTCTTCGTGCCCGGCTCTGGGGAGTCGGCATTCTTCATGGCCGGCTCTGGGGAGTCGGCATCCTCTATGGCCGGCTTCCTGGAGTCGGCCATCCCGCGATTATCTTGGGGGGAGGTAGCTGAGGCTGGGTCGCCTTCTCAGAGTCGGCTTCAGAGGTAGCCGGTCGGGGAAGGCGGCCCAATGCTTGAAATGCTTGAAGGCCCAAATGGCCTGATAATTTTTGGAATAGCCAGGGGCAGTCGGTTAGGCTACCCGTGGCTATTTACTCCGACATCTTGTACTTGTCGCTCGGCCTTGGTAGCTTGATGAACTAGCTCGAGAAGGTTGGAGTAGGGTTGGAAGTCGGCGATCTTCTTGATTGGATGATTGAGGTCGTCCAAGAAGCGTGCCATAGTCTGCTCGTCATCTTCCTTGACATTGACTCTTCTCATGGCAATTTCCATCTCTTGATAGTATTCTTCCACCGTCTTTGTGGCTTGCTTGAGGAGTTGCAACTTCTTGAAAAGATCTCGGGTGTAGTGTGTAGGCACGAAGCGAGCTCTCATGACATCCTTCATTTGTGCCCAAGTCGTGATGGGTGGTTTGTCTCTCTCCCGTTGTCTTGCGAGCACTTGTTCCCACCAAATGAGGGCGTAGTCTTGAAACTCGAGGGATGCCATGGCGATCTTCTTATCCTCGTCGTAGTTGTGAAGATGGAATATTTTGTCGACCTTCAATGCCCATGAGAGATATTCTTCAGAATCGGTGCTTCCGGAGAACTTGGGCATGGTGAACTTGAGCTTGTCGTAGCGTAGTTCTTCATCATGTGGGCGAGGGTGGTGTCGCGCTTGTCGTGGAGGAAGGTCTTCAATCTCACGCTCCTCTTGAGGGACTCGCTGATGGGGTCGAGCCATATGTGCCCCGTTTCTTCTTCCTTGTTGCTCTTCAAGTCGGGCGGCTTCTTCTTGTCGTGCTCGACGAAGGTCTTCCTCTTGCTCACGGACGAGGTGGCTGCGTGCGGCAATGGCTCTAGTGGACTCGCAGGGTGCTTGTTGAGCCGCTTGAGCTTGTTCTTCACGACTTTAGTGCTCTTGCCGGAGTGCATCACCGTCTTCAGATGCTTGATGTTGACGATGTGGTGGTGGTTGCCCTTGATCCATGGTTTCTTCTTCTTGGCGTCGCGCCTTTTCACGTGCTCGAACTCGGTCTTGTAAGCCATTGCCATGGAATGGATTTTCTTGAGCTTAGCGATCTTGAGGGTCGTCACATGGATGAGAACGAGCTCGAGGGGGACTTGCATCCAAAGAAGAGTACGACGAAGAGTGGCGACTTGAGTGGCGTCGTCTTGGTGAAGAAGTTGTGGAAGACGCGCGGCTCACGATCATGTTGCGGAATTCTTCCATTTGTGTGGTCAGCTTGGTGTCGAGGTACTCCCGTAGTCGTTCTTCCGATTGGCATAGGTCGGTGGTGAGTTCCTCAATGTGATCACCCAAAGCTTCACTTTCTTGATGTAGAGTTTGTTGTGCGATGAAGAAGTGACTCTTGATGACGAAGTCGCATTCCATCGTGCTCCTCGAAGAGTGGGTTCACCGAAGATGAAGGCCTATCCATCATGAGTAAGTGGTGGTGAGTAGGCAAGTGAGAGAACAATACCAAAGTTACCTTTTTTGGAGATTGTGGATGTATCAAGTACGGTCCCACGTGATGCTATATGCTACTTCTTGAGCTTGCGTTGGTTTTTCCCTTGAAGAGTAAAGAGTGATGCAGCAAAGTAGAGATAAGTATTTCCCTCAGTTAGAGAACAAAGGTGTCAATCCAGTAGGAGACAATGCACAAATCACCAATACCTGCACAAAAAATCAAACAACTTGCACCCAACGCGATAAAGGGGTTGTCAATCCCTTCACGGTTACTTGCAAAAGTGAGATCTGATAGAGATAGATGAAACTAAACAAACGATAAAGTAAATATTTTGGGCTTTTTGGTTTATAGATCGGAAAGTAAAAGATTGCAAAATAGTAGATCAAAAACTTATATGATGGAAAATAGACCCGGGGGCCATAGGTTTCACTAGAGGCTTCTCTCAAGATAGCAAATAATATGGTGGGTGAACAAATTACTGTCGAGCAATTGATAGAAAGGCGCAAAGTTATGACGATATCTAAGGCAATGATTATGAAATATAGGCATCATGTCTGTGTCAAGTAGACTGAAACGATTCTGCATGTGCCTTGCTGCCCCTACTGTCACTGGGAAAAGACACCGCAAGATTGAACCCAAAGCTAAGCACTTCTCCCGTTGCAAGAAAAACCAATCTAGTTGGCCAAACCAAACTAATAATTCGAAGAGAATTACAAAGATATCAAATCATGCATAAAAGAATTCAGAGAAGACTCAAATAATATGCATAGATAAGCTGATCATAAATCCACAATTCATCCGATCTCGACAAACACACCGCAAAAGAAGATTACATCGGATAGATCTCCAAGAACATCGAGGAGAACATGGTATTGAGAATCAAAGAGAGAGAAAAGGCCATCTAGCTACTAGCTATGGACCCGTAGGTCTGGGGTAAACTACTCACGCTTCATCGGAAGGGCAATAGAGTTGATGTAGAAGCCCTCCATGATCGAATCCCCCTCCGGCGGGATGACGGAAAAGGCTCCAAGATGGTATCACAGAGGAACAGAAGGTTGCGGCGGTGGAAAAGTGTTTTCGTGGATACTTCTGGTGGTTTGGGAATATATGTGAATAAATAGGACGAAGAATTAGGTCAGGGGGTGTTGGAGTAGGCCACAAGGCAGGGGGCGCCCACCCCCTAGGGCGCGCCCCTGTGGATTGTCGTCTACTCCAAGGTCTCCTGACTTGGAGTCCAAGTCCAACAGGTGTCTTCTGGTCCAAGAAAAATCATCGCGAAGGTTTTATTGCGTTTGGACTCCGTTTGGTATTTCTTTTCTGCGAAACTCAAAAACAAGGAAAAAATAGAAACTGGCACTAGGCCCTAGGTTAATAGGTTAGTCCCAAAAATAATACTACCTCCATTCCTAAATATAGGGTGTATAGTTTTTGGCACGGAAATTAAAGAACACACATGGAGGGAAATTTTCACAAGTTTTGGGCAAGATTACACCTGACTAATTGACATGAGAAAATAGAGGAGCTTGCGTAGTATAAGAAAATGTAATCAAATCCCTAAAAAATTATCCAAATGAGTGGTGCAATGTAATATACCTTATATTTCGGATTTTTTCTCAAAAATCTATACACCTTATATCAAGGAATGGAGGAAGTATAAAATAGCATATTAATGCATATAATACATCCAAAACATATAATATAATAGCATGGAACAATCAAAAATTATAGATATGTTGGAGACGTATCAAGCATCCCCAAGCTTCATTTCTACTCGTCCTCGAGTAGGTAAATGATAAAAACAAAAAATTTGATGTGGAATGCTACCTAACATATTTATCGAGGTATTTTTTCTTTATTGTGGCATGAATGTTCAAATCCATAAGATTCAAAACAAAAGTTTAATATTGACATAAAAACAATAATACTTCAAGCATACTAACAAGGCAATTATGTCTTCTCAAAATAACATGGCCAAAGAAACCTTATCCCTACAAAATCATATAGTCTGGCTATGCTCCATCTTCATCACACAAAATATTCAAATCATGCACAACCCCGATGACAAGCCAAGCAATTGTTTCATACTTTTGATGTTCTCAAACTTTTTCAAATTTCATGCAATACATGAGTGTGAGCCATGGACATAGCACTATAGGTGGAATAGAATATGGTGGTTATGGAGAAGACAAAAAGAAGCAGATAGTCTCACATCAACTAGGCGTATCAACGGGCTATGGAGATGCCCATCAATAGATATCAATGTGAGTGAGTATGCCATGCAATGGATGCACTAGAGCTATAAGTTTATGAAAGCTCAAAAAGAAACTAAGTGGGTGTGCATCCAACTCGCTGCTCACAAAGACCTAGGGCAATTTGAGGAAGCCCATCATTGAAATATACAAGCCAAGTTCTATAATGAAAATTCCCACTAGCATATGAAAGTGACAACATAGGAGACTCTCTATCATGAAGATCATGGTGCTACTTTGAAGCACAAATGTGGTAAAAGGATAGTAACATTGCCCCTCTCTCTTTTCTCTCATTTTTTTGGGCCCTCTCTTTTTTTTTGGCCTCTTTTTTTCGTCCGGAGTCTCATCACAACTTGCGGGGAATCATAGTGTCCATCATCCTTTCCTCACATGGTACAATGCTCTAATAATGAAGATCATCACACTTTTATTTACTTACAACTCAAGAATTACAACTCGATACTTAGAACAAAATATGACTCTATATGAATGCCTCCGGCAGTGTACCGGGATGTGCAATGAATCAAGAGTGACATGTATGAAAGAATTGTGAAAGGTGGCTTTGCCACAAATACAATGTCAACTACATGATCATGCAAAGCAATATGACAATGATGAAGCGTGTCATAATAGACGGAACGGTGGAAAGTTGCATGGCAATATATCTCGGAATGGCTATGGAAATGCCATCATAGGTAGGTATGGTAGCTGTTTTGAGGAAGGTATATGGTGGGTGTATGGTACCGGCGAAAGTTGCATGGTACTAGAGAGGCTAGCAATGGTGGAAGGGTGAGAGTGCGTATAATCCATGGACTCAACATTAGTCATAAAGAACTCACATACTTATTGAAAAAATTTATTAGTTATCGAAACGAAGTACTACGCGCATGCTTCTAGGGAGATAGATTGGTAGGAACAGATAATCGCTCGTCCCCGACCACCACTCATAAGGAAGACAATCAATAAATAAATCATGCTCCGACTTCATCACATAACGGTTCACCATACGTGCATGCTATGGGAATCACAAACTTTAACACAAGTATTTCTACAATCCACAATTACTCACTAGCATGACTCTAATATCACCATCTTCATTTCTCAAAACAATCATAAGGAATCAAACTTCTCATAGTATTTAATGCACTTTATATGAAAGTTTTTATTATATCCCTCTTGGATGCCTATCATATTAGGACTAAATTTATAACCAAAGCAAATTACCATGCTTTTTAGAGACTCTCAAAATAATATAAGTGAAGCATGAGAGTTCAATAATTTCTATAAAATAAAGCCACCGTCATGCTCTAAAAAGATATAAGTGAAGCACTGGAGCTAAATTGCCTAGCTCAAAAGATATAAGTGAAGCACATAGTGTATTCTAATAAATCACGATTCATGCGTGTCCCTCTCAAAATGTGTGTACAGCAAGGATGATTGTGGCAAACTAAAAAGTAAAGAATCATATCATACAAGACGCTCCAAGCAAAACACATATCATGTGGTGAATAAAAATATAGCCTCAAGTAAAGTTACTGATAGACGAGACAAAAGAGGGGATGCCTTCCGGGGCATCCCCAAGCTTAGGCTCTTGGTTGTCCTTGAATATTACCTTGGGGTGCCTTGGGCATCCCCAAGCTTAGGCTCTTGTCACTCCTTATTCCATAGTCCATCAAATGCTTACCCCAAACTTGAAAACTTCACAACACAAAACTCAACAGAAATCTCATAAGCTTCGTTAGTATAAGAAAATAAATCACCACTTTTGGTACTGTTGTGAACTCATTTTTTTATATTGGGGTAATATCTACTGTATTCCAACTTTTCCATGGTTCATACCCCCCCCCCCGATACTACCCATAGATTCATCAAAATAAGCAAACAACACATAGAAAACAGAATCTGTCAAAAACAGAATAGTCTGTAGTAATCTGTAACTCTCGAATACTTCTGTAACTCCAAAAATTCTGAAAAATTAGGACAACCTGTGAAATTTGTTTATTAATCTTCTTCAAAAAGAATCAGTATTTTATCACGCTTCTGTTAAAAATGAGAATTGTTTTCCTGGGCGCAAAAGTTTATGTTTTTCAGCAAGATCAAATCAACTATCACCGTAAGCCATCCCAAAGGTCTTACTTGGTACAAACACTAATTAAAACACAAAAACACATCTAACCAGAGGATAGATGAATTATTTAATGAAAAACAGAACCAAAAAGCGAAGAACAAAAATAAAATTGGGTTTGCCTCCCAACAAGCGCTATTGTTTAACGCCCTTAGCTAGCCATAAAAACGCAAATAGATCTAGGTATTGTCATCTTTGGTATGAAATCCATAAGTAGCTGTCATAATAGATTCATATGGCAACTTAATTTTCTTTCTAGGAAAGTGTTCCATGCCCTTCCTTAACGAAAATTGAAATCTAATGTTTCCTTCTTTCATATCAATAATTGCACCAATCGTTCCAAGGAAAGGTCTACCAAGAATAATAGGACATGTAGGATTGCAATCTATATCAAGAACAATGAAATCTACGGGCACATAATTCCTATTTGCAACAATAAGAACATCATTAATCCTTCCCATAGGTTTCTTAATAGTGGAATCCACAAGATGCAATTTTAAAGAACAATCATCAAATTCACGAAAACCTAGCACATCACATAAAGTTTTTGGAATCATGGAACGCTAGCACCCAAATCACACAAAGCATGGCACTCATAATATTTAATCTTAATCTTTAATCTTAATCTTAATAGTAGGTTCCCACTCATCATAAAGTTTTCTAGGGATAGAAACTTCCAATTCAAGCTTTTCTTCAGAAGATTACATCATAGCATCAACGATATGTTTAGTAAAAGCTTTTTTATTATAAGTATGAGGAGAATTCAACATAGATTGCAACAAGGAAATACAATCTACCAAAGAACAATTATCATAATTCAATTCATTTAAATCCAAAAGAGTGGGTTCATTGCTGCTTAAAGTTTTGACCTCTCCAATCCCACTTTTATTAATTTTTGCATCAAGATCTAAAAACTCCGAATCATTGGGATGCCTTTTAACTAAAGTTGACTCATCTCCAGTCCCATATTTATCAAGATTTATATTGGAAAACAAAGATTCAATAGGAGTCACATCAATCACTTTAAGATCTTCATCATTATTTTCACGGAAACTAGAAGAACACGCTTTTACAAATCAATCTCGTTTAGCATGCATCTTAGCGGTTCTTTCTTTGCACTCATCAATGGAGATTCTCATAGCCTTTAGAGATTCATTGATATCATGCTTGGGTGGAATAGATCTAAGTTTCAAAGACTCAACATCAAGAGAAATTCTATCCATGTTCCTAGCCAAATCGTCAAGCTTAAGCAAATTTTTTCAACCAAAGCATTAAAATTCTTTTGCAAACTCATAAATTCTTTAACATTATTCTCAAAATCAAAGGGAATCTTATTATAACTTGCATAAGAATTGTTGTAGGAATTACCATAATTATTAGAGGAATTACTAGGAAACGGCCTAGGATTAAAATTGCCTCTATATGCGTTATTACCAAAATTGTTCCTACCAACAAAATTCACATCCATAGATTCATTATTATTTTCAATCAAAGTAGACAAAGGCATACCATTGGGACCAATAGAAGCACTCTTTCTAGCAAATAATTTCATAAGTTCATCCATCTTTCCACTCAAAACATTAATCTCTTCAATCGCATGCACTTTTTTACTAGTGAAAGATCTTTCGGTATGCCATTGAGAATAATTAACCATAATATTATCTAGGAGTTTAGTAGCTTCTCCTAAAGTGATTTCCATAAAAGTACCTCCCGCGGCCGAATCTAAAAGATTTCTAGAAGCAAAATTCAATCCGGCATAAAAAACATGAGTAGGGCAATTTTGTATCATCAATTTCATCCTCTCCCAAGATTGTGCAACATGTTCATGATCAAGTTGCTTAAAATTCATAATATAGTTCCTAAGGGAGATGATCTTAGCGGGAGAAAAATACTTGGAAATAAAAGCATCTTTACACTTATTCCATGAATCAATACTATTTTTAGGCAAAGATGAAAACCAAGTTTTAGCACGATCTCTAAGTGAGAACGGAAATAGCTTCAATTTAAAAATATCATTATCCACATCTTTTTTCTTTTACATATCACACAACTCAATGAAATTATTCAGATGGGATGTGGCATCTTCACTAGGAAGGCCGGAAAATTGATCTTTCATAATAAGATTCAGCAAAGCGGCATTAATGTCATAAGATTCCACACTAGTGGCGGGAGCAATCGGAGTGCTAATAAAATCATTGTTATTAGTGTTGGAAAAGTCACACAATTTGGTATTCTCTTAAGCCATCGTGACAAAGCAAGCAATCCAACACACGAGCACACAAAAAGCAAACGAAGAATGTCACAGCCCTAGAATTTGATTGCAATTAGTTGCATCAGCATCCTTGCAACATGTTTAAATTCTCTTTAAACTTGAAATGGGGATTAACAAACCCTAGCACCCCCCTGATAATAACAGGTTCAACTGAAAATTGTCTCAATGAGCCCAAAATGCCCTTCACAAAATGTTCATCATCTTTGGATTAGTCTTGAACCTCCGCCAAAAATAGTGCACATTTTTCTAGGTCATTTGGGGTCACTGAATTAAATCATAATTATTTGCATTTGGACATTTAAATGCTATAAATATTTTCAAATGTCTAAATAATTCTGAAAGTATTTGGGGGCTGTTGAGAATAATTCAAATAGTACCCACAATTATTTTTAGGATTTTTACAAGTGTTCTGGTATTTTAAATAAACCAGAAAACAAACAACAGAAAAGATAAAAACAAAACTAGAAAACTAGAGAGAGAGAGAGAGAGAGAGAGAGAGAGAGAGAGAGAACTGACCTGGCCTTACCTGGCGCAGCCACCTGGCAGCCCAGCTTCGGCCTAGCCCACCTGGCTGAAGCGGTTGTCTTCAACCTCTGCCAGTAGGCAGAGGCAAGCAACGCGTGCTCCTGAGGGCGCCACGCCTCCTACCTGCCTGCTTCACGCCCCCGAGGCTCTCTCCCACCGCCACGGAGACGGCCACGGACCCCCCTCACTCTCTGGTTCTCTCTCCCCCTCGCTCCTCTGCTTTCCCTCCCCATGGCCGAGCATGGCCACCGCCACCGTCGCCGTCATTGTCCACCGTTGCCACCGTCCACCACTTGCCTCGTTGACGCGTCCGGAAGAACCGCAGCTCCGCCCTCGTCCTCATCGCTAATCCACGCGTTGTCGGACGCCTGCGAACGCCACGACCTCGTCTTCAACCTCGGGCGTCCGAGATGGTCTTCGCCGCCCTGCTTAGCTCCGGCCTCCCCCGAGCTGGATGACTTGCTCTTCGTCTCCGCCGTGAGCTCCTCCCCGAACCCCCCTCTTCCCCGTCTCGCTTGCACGCCGTAGTCGCCGTCTCGCCTGAGGCCGAACCGCACCGCCGCCCGAGCTTCTTGCCGCCGTGGCTACAGGCGCTGCACCTCGCAGTGAAGCACGCACTTGTGCTCAGGGCACTCCCAGGGAGCCTCCCAGACCCTCAGCTGGCTTCCTAGCGCACCGCAGCCCTGCGCCCGCTCAAACCCAAACTCCGGCCACCGTCACGAGCTCCGTTCCGGTGAGCTCCGGCCATCCTAGCTGCTGCCGCTTGCTGGAATAGATGCACGTGAGTCCCACCGTACCGTAGCCGCAAACCGCGCTCGAAACAATCGACCGTAGCTCAAACCCGACGCCCTCCGCCGCGCGAAATGGTCGCCGCCTGCCAAACTCCGGCGAGCTGACGTGGCATGTCATTAGGGGCTAACTACCACCATTAACGCCCCCCGGGGTCAATGATAGGCGGGCCCCACGCCTAATTAACTCTGGGTTTGTTTCCTGCTTAGATTAGTTTTATAACCCCACGGGACCCACGGGTCAGAAATGACCATGCTGACGTGGCCGTTGACTGGACCCACCTGGCAGTGACACTGGTCAGTGCTAGGTCACTGACCAATGGACCCCACTGGTCAGGTTTGACCTAGCCGACCCAGTTGACCTACTGACATCACCCTTGTGTAGTGCTGACGCAATAATACGTTTTCTGGATTAAAAATAAACCAGGAAATTCCAGAAAATGTTTAAAACTTCTAAAATTCATAGAAAATAATCTATAACTCCAAATGAAAAGATTTATATATGAAAAATGATCAGAAAAATCCAATCTATCCATCTGTACCATTTTCATGCATGTTAGAACAACTTATATCTGCTGTTTAGGACCAATCATATAAATGGCATTTGAATATCCACATATGGAGTTTGAATTTGAATCTTGGATTCAAACCAACTCCATTTAACCTGCTGCTAGTTGCATTAGCTCAAATCACAGCATATTGACATGTCATGATCATGCATCATATTGTGCATTGCATTGATTGCGGTCCTTCTCTGTTGTCGGTGGTTGTTCCCTCTCGATAGACGTGTTCAGACGATGAGTTCGATGACACCGATGAAGAGCTATACTATCTTCAGAAGTGCTAGGCAAGCAAAACCCCCTTGTTCATTCCGATACAATCCCACTCTCTCGCTCATGCTCTCTTTTATTGCATTAGGACAAGAATGATTCATCTGTTACATGTTGCGGTAGTTGAACCCCTTTTCCTCTGCATGACCTGTCATTGCCACAGTAAATAGATGAAACCCACTAGCATGAGTAGGAGTTGTTTGAGCCCTGATGTGCCTACTCATTCATGGTTGTTTGTCATGCCTGCTACTGCTTAGGGTTGAGTCAGGTTTGATTCATCGGGGATGAATTGGAATGGTGATGAACATGTCCTACTGTGTGTGAGCTGTGTGTGAACACGATTTGGTAAAGGTAGCGGTGAGAGGCCATGTAGGAGTACATGGTGGGTTGTCTCATTGAAACCGTCATCAGGAACTAAGTTCTGTGTTTGTGATCCATGAACAGCTACTACCACGCGTTGGGCCCGAAACCAATGGACCCTCTCAACTTATTAACCGCCCATGTCCTCTGTCCGGGAGTTGCAAGTAGTTTCTGGTGTTTGTAGTATGCTGGAGGCCGTGCGCAGCGCTGACCCGGGGGGTGGGCTGTGATGCGGTAGGCACGTGGCACAGTGTACCGGGACGCCCGTTTGGTGCCTCGGGAACCCTGCACACATCGTTCGGGGCCGTATGTGGAAACCTCGGTCGAACTCCCTGCGGATGGAACCTGAATAGGCGATAAACCTGGACTAGGGACTTGTGTGGTTAGTCAGGTCGTGGCCGATACCCTCGTCAGGCTTCCGCTTGAAGGTTGCCGAGATACATAACGTGTACATGGCAGTAAGTGGCGAGAGCATGTGTGAAGAAGTACACCCCTGCAGGGTTAACATCATCTATTCGAATAGCCGCGTCTGCGGTAAAGGACCTCTGGGTTGCCTATACAGTTCATAGACAACTGAAAGTGGATACTCTAAAATGCGCAAGATAAGCGTGAGTGTTATGGATGGCGTTCTCGTAGGGAGATGGGAGCGGATCCATAGTGGTGTATTGATATGGTGAATATGTGGACTCGTGTGCGCCACCTCAAAGGAGTTACTTGCAGTCGTAGTTTAGGATAGCCACCGAGTCAAAGCTGGCTTGCTGCAGTTTCCACCACCCCCTTTTGTTGATACTGATGCATATGTAGATAGTTCTGATGTAAGTCTTGCTGGGTACATTTGTACTCACGTTTGCTTAATTTATGTTTTTGCAGAGAGACTTCAGTCTCACTAGTAGTTCCACGTGGACTTTGACGTTTATCTTGTAACCTTAGCTACGAGCTTGTACCTTGGGAGGGTCTTGTAGATAGTCAGGCTTCTCAGCCCTTTTCATTTGTAGTTGTTTGTACTCAGACATGTTATGCTTCCGTTGCCTGTATGCTCTGTATGCTGGGTCATCAGACCCATGTTTGTAATACTTGGCTCCTCGGAGCCTATTGAATAAATACTTTGAGTCGTAGAGTTTTGTTGTGATGCCATGTTGTATTTGCACATATCGTGCATATTGTGTGTATGTTATTGAAATGCTTGGTATGTGCGGGATCCGACAACCTAATTGTTTATTCTTGGTAGCCTCTCTTACCGGGAAATGTCTCCTAGGGCAGAACGGCGGCGGTCG
>NC_057811.1:260319290-260328123 GCF_018294505.1 Triticum aestivum
ACGCGGGCTCCCCGGGCCGCGGCGTACGGGCGGCGGCGGGCTGCCACGTGGCAAGCGCCAGTTGGCTGCGGCTGGTTTGTCCGGCGCCGGGCGGACACGTCCGGCGGCGCGGAGGGAGCGGGGCTAGGGTTAGGGTGGTTTTTGCCTGAGATTTCGTAGGGAGAGGTGTATTTATAGGTAGAGGGAGCTAGAAGACTCCAAATGGAGTGCGGTTTTCGCCCACACGATCGTGATCGAACGACCTAGAGCATGGAAGAGACTTAGAGGGGTTTTGGGCTGTTTAGAGAGGGGTTTTGCTGCAACACAAAAGGACTTTGCGGTTACCCGGTTAACTGTTGGAGTACCAAACGACCTCCAAATGGAACAAAACTTGACCGGTGGTCTACCGGTGGTATACCAAGGCCACTTGACAAGCCTCGGTCCATTCCGAGAACGTTCAACACCTGCTCACGAAAAGAAAACAAGAGGGGTGAGCCGGAGGAGGTGGGAGTGCCGGATTGCAAAACGGACAACGGGGAAAATGCTCGGATGCATGAGACGGACATGTATGCAAATGCAATGCACATGATGACATGATATGAGATGCATGACGAAAACAAAATGCAAAACGAAAGACAAAACCCGACCACAGAGGGAATATCATAACACATAGCCGAAAATGGCAAGAGTTGGAGTTACAAATATGGAAAGTTACATCCGGGGTGTTACAACACTCCACCACTACGAGAGGATCTCGTCCCGAGATCTAGGACTGAAAGAATTCCAGATATTCAGAACGGAGGTGGTCCTCGCGTTCCCAGGTGGCTTCTCGGTCGGAATGGTGCGACCACTTCACTTTCAGGAATTTGATTGACTTGTTGCGAGTCTTGCGCTCAGTTTCTTCAAGAATAGCAACGGGGTGCTCATGATAAGACAGATCTTCTTGGAGGTCAATCTCTTCGAAGTTGATGGTGCTCTCAGGCGTCTTGAAGCACTTGCAAAGCTGTGACACGTGGAACACATCGTGCACGTTCGCGAAGTTGGAAGGAAGCTCAAGTTGATAGGCGAGGTCGCCTCTTTTGCCAATGATCTTGAAAGGACCCACGTATCTAGGAGCAAGCTTCCCTTTGATACCGAAGCGACGAGTGCCTTTCATTGGAGAGACGCGGAGGTAGACATGGTCTCCGATCTCGAAAGCCACATCACGGTGCTTACTATCATAGTAACTCTTCTGGCGCGATTGCGCGGCTTTGAGATTTTCACGGATGACTTTACACATTTCTTCAGCCTCTGTGATTAAGTCATTGCCAAGAAGTTGGCGTTCACCAGTCTCTGACCAATTGAGAGGAGTACGGCACTTTCTGCCATAGAGGATCTCGAATGGGGCCTTTCCCGAACTCGCTTGGAAGCTGTTGTTGTAGGAGAATTCGGCATATGGAAGACAATCTTCCCATTTCATGCCAAAGGAAATGACACAAGCCCTGAGCATATCTTCAAGAATTTGATTGACTCGCTCGACTTGGCCACTAGTTTGAGGATGGAAAGCTGTGCTGAAGCGAATGTTGGTGCCCATGGCCTTCTGGAAGGAGTCCCAGAACTTAGAAGTGAAGATGCTTCCACGATCTGAAGAAATCAATTGTGGAATGCCGTGCAAGGAGACAATCCTGGAGGTGTATAGCTCTGCCAACTGAGCTGCTGTGATAGATTCTTTGATTGGAAGGAAATGAGACACTTTAGAAAGCTTGTCGATGACAACGAAGATAGCATCATTTCCACGCTTGGACTTGGGAAATCCAGTCACGAAGTCCATTTCGATATGATCAAACTTCCACTCTGGGATAGCAAGAGGTTGGAGGAGACCAGCTGGTTGTTGGTGTTCTGCTTTCACCCTTCGACAGACATCACATTCATTCACGAATTGAGCGATTTATCGCTTCATTCGAGTCCACCAAAACGACTGCTTGAGGTCATGGTACATCTTCGTACTTCCAGGATGAATGGATAGAAGAGAATTGTGCGCCTCGTTCATAATGACTTTCCTTAGATCACCTTTAGGAACCACAATCCGGTCCTCAAAGAATAAAGTGTCTCCGTCATCAATGCGATAGCACTTGTATTTGGAAAGACCCTTGTCGATACCATGTTTCACCTTCTTCACCATGGTATCCAGGAGTTGTGCCTCACGAATTTGATCTTCCAAAGTAGGAGAGACTATGAGGTTGGCAAGAAAGCCTTGAGGAACAACTTGGAGATTCAGCTTGCGGAAAGCTTCACAAAGATCCGGTTGGAATGGCTTGAGAATTAAGCTGTTGCAATAAGCTTTCCTGCTCAAAGCATCTGCAATGACATTGGCTTTGCCTGGAGTATATTCAATACTCGGATTGTACTCTTGAATCATTTCGACCCATCGAGTCTGCCTGAGGTTGAGGTTGGGCTGAGTGAAGATGTACTTGAGACTCTTGTGATCGGTGAATATGTCCACTTTTCTTCCCAACAAGAGATGTCTCCACGTTATTAATGCATGGACAACTGCCGCCAACTCAAGATCGTGAGTGGGGTAGTTCTTTTCATTGGGCTTCAAATGACAAGAGGTATAGGCCACAACTTTCTTCTCTTGCATTAACACAGCACCGAGACCTTGAAGAGAAGCATCACAGAAAACTTCGAATCACTTGGATTCGTCAGGAGGAGTTAAGACAGGAGCTGTGACGAGTTTCTCTTTGAGAGTGTTGAAAGCAACGTCACACTCAAGAGACCAGACATACTTCACATGCTTCTGGAGGAGGTTGGAAAGAGGCTTTGCAATCTTAGAGAAATTCTCAACGAATCTTCGGCAATAGCTTGCAAGACCAAGAAAACTGCGAAGCTGCTTGACATTCTGAGGAGGTTCCCAATTCACAATTGCAGACACCTTCTCAGGATTAACAGCGATGCCCTTGGCAGAGATAATGTGACCAAGGTAAAGAACTTCATCAAGCCAAAACTCACATTTGGAAAACTTTGCATAGAATTGATACTCTCTGAGCTTGTCGAGCACCAATCGCAAATGTTTGGCATGATCCTTCTTATTCTTGGAGAAGACCAAGATATCATCGAGATACACCAGGACGAATTCATTGGTATAGGGGTTGAAGATGAAATTCATCATCCGAGAGAATGTTGGAGGAGCATTGACAAGGCCGAAAGACATGACAGTATATTCATAAGAACCAAAGCTTGTTCTGAATGCTGTCTTGGGAATATCTTCTTCACGAATGCGAATCTGATGATAACCCATACGAAGGTCAAGCTTGGAGAATACTTTAGCACCTTTGAGTTGCTCGAATAGCTCATTGATGTTGGGAAGTGGATACTTGTTCTTGATTGTCTTCTTGTTCAATGGACGGTAGTCGATACAAAGTCGGTCCGTGCCATCCTTCTTCTGGACAAAAAGAACACCACAACCCCACAGAGATGAACTCGGTCTGATCAAACCCAGACGCTCTTGTTCATCGAGCTGTTTCTTCAATTCCTTCAGCTCCTTGGGTCCAAGCTTGTATGGACGCTTGCAAACGGGTTCCGTGCCCGGCTCAAGATCGATAACGAACTCAACTGGCCGGTCAGGAGGCATACCCGGAAGCTCTTCTGGAAAGACATCTTGATACTCACAAACGACTGGAATTTGAGAGATGGCATTCAATTCGCCCTTCTCATTGAGAGAAAATAACCGAATGGTTTCATCACGAGCGGCATAGATGATGACATCCTCAGAAGAATGTGTCAATTGAATTTCCCTGGCAGCACAATCAAGTTGAGCCTTGTGCTTAGAAAGCCAGTCCATCCCGAGAATTAGATCAATATCCGAGTCACCAAGAACAATTGGAGAAGACAGGAATGTATAGTTCCCCAACTTGATGGAAACATCCGGAACCACCAAACTAGAACTCAAACGTTTACCCAGAGAAACGACATCCATGGGTTTACCCAGATGTGAACAAGTGAATTCATGCTTGGCAAAAAACGGTCTTGACATGAAACAAAGCGAAGCACCAGTATCAAAAAGGACTTTTGCAGGAATATCATTAACTGAGAGATTACCCATTATCACATCAGTAGATTCCTCCGCTTGAGCTGCATTCATCATGTTCACCTTTGCAGACTTGGGATTATGCTTGACCACTGCATTGCTGGAAGATCTGACAGGAGGAGGAGGCGGAAGGCGCCTTTGGTTGAAGCACTTGTTAGCATAGTGACCTTTCTGCTGACACTTGTTGCAAGTCACCTCTGAGAGTGGACGATGATAAGGAGCATTGGACTTTGGAGCTTGATTCTGAGACTTGTTCTGATAGCCAGAGTTGGAAGAGTGGGAAGATCCATGGCCACCTTTGCTCTTCTGCTGGTAAGGCTGACGAAACGGAGGAGGAGGAGGCAACCAGAACTTCTGTTGCTTAGCAGCCACTAGTGAGGAAGAAGAAGACTGAACTGCATCTCTGACTCTCTTCTTAGAAGCCTCACACTTGAGCTGAGCAGCCTCTTGCTTCAGTGCCATGTTATAGAATTGATCAAACTGAGTAGGCTCAACAAGAACGAGAGCTAACTGCAGATCTTCTCTAAAGCCACCTCTGAAGTGATAGATCATGCTCTTTTCATCAGGAACGTCTTGTTTAGCGAAGCGAGCAAGTTTCTGAAACTGGATGTTGTATTCATACACAGACATGTTGCCTTGCTTGAGATTGCGGAACTCTTCACGCTTGCTCTCAACAACACTTCGTGGAATGTGGTGCGCTTTGAAGTCCCGACAGAAATCAGTCCAAGTGATCACACGACCTCCTCTGGAATCTTTGTATTGTTGATACCAGTCAGCAGCTTGGTCCTTGAGCTAAAGAGAAGCGAACTTGACATAGTCCTCAGGCCTGACATTGCTACATTCAAAATGCTTGTTGATGTCCACGAGCCAATCATCGGCATCTGTGGCCTCGGCATAGTAGCTGAAAGACTTGGGATGATTTGCGAGAAACTGGTTGAGAGTAGCGAAGTGAGGCTGATTGTTGCCTTGACTTCGATTTCCTTGATTGCCTTGCCCTTGGGTGCGTTCTTGCAAGAGTTGCAGAATCATCTGAGCATTGGCGTTGGTGGCTGCCATGATAGCTTGCCATGCCTCCGGAGGCGGAGGTGGTGGTGGAGGGTTCGCCTGACTCCCTTCATTGCGTTCAGGATTCTGACGCGTTGGCGGAGCCATCCTGAAGAGGGTGACATCCGTTAGCATCTTGATAGACAAATAGTCAAGTTGAATCAACGAATAGAAATTGCAACATATATTCTTCACAATAAACATTCGAACGAGGATGAACGAATGAATTCTATAGTAAATCATCACACTTCCATTAGTTGAGAAGCCACTTAGAAAAAAAAAATGGAAACAACATTTAACTTCAAAGCAAGTCGAATACCACAATTCAAAACAAAACAAAGTATTGGCTTGCAGAATAAGCCGGAACAAACATATGATAGAGATTCCGTCCGAAGTTTTCGTGGTGGGGCCCACACGGGCTCGATCGTACAGCACCATCATGTACAAGGCAGTGCACATGACATACGAAGCGTCCCCGAGTCGGCATAGCCAAGGACTCTTTAAGACACTACGAGACCACTGTAAAACCAACCGTGGAAAGGCGGACCACTAGACGTCGAACCCCAATCTCATATCATGCGTCTGTCGGAAAGATATCCTAGGAGCTACTTGAATTCCCACTTATAAACTCCCGAAACTTTCTGGTTATGCAATCTGGTGTTGGGGATACAGGGGACACAAAATATATCACCCAAACTAGCAATCCCTAGATCCAGCTGTATCCATCCGTCAACACATAACCAAGAAACCTTCGGAAATCGTTTACCTCAACCTTCGAAAAGCATCCGTTATACGAGTTATGGCAATACTCCCGAACTCCCACCCCAGTACTGGGTGGCGTCGAGGTGATCTCACCAACAACTGCATAAAAGAGATTTCGATGTCGGCGAAACTCAGGTATTCCAGAACTGCAACGATAAAATTGTGACGACAACACCCCGGAGCTCAACTCCCCGGGACACTGCCACAACCCCTAAATGTCAGGAGGCACCAAGAACAATGTTCTCGTCACAAAACCATCGGAACGATTCTAAGATACCCGCGTGATCCTAAAAAAAATTAGTGAAATTTGAGAAGAGAAGAGTCAAAACTTCTACGTCAGGAGACCTCACCAGAGCGACGAAGGGACTGAGGAGTAAAAAGAATCCTACTCTCCGATATATATAATCCTAAGACTCAAAACATTTTTGTTCTAGACTCAACAACGCCAGCGATTCGATCAAGCAGGGGGCTCCTAAGTCAGGGATGGCTCTGATTACCAACTTGTAACGCCCACGATGCGGCTATATCTCCCACGTGTCGAGGCACGACTTAGAGGCATAACCGCATTGTGGTATTGTCGCAAGAAGGGTTATCTTCACACAATCCCATGTAATGAACAAGAATGGGATAACGAGAGTTGGCTTACAATCGCCACTTCACACAATACATAAATATAATCCATACATCATCCAAAATACACACATAGACCGACTACGGTCAAATCCAAAAGAAAATAAGATAACCCCAAATGCTAGATCCCCGATCGTCCCAACTGGGCTCCACTACTGATCATCAGGAAAAGAAACATAGTAACGACCACGTTCCTCATCGAACTCCCACTTGAGGTCGATTGCGTCATCTGCACTGGCATCGTCGGCACCTGCAACTGTTTTGGTAGAATCTGTGAGTCACGGGGACTCAGCAATCTCACACCCGCGAGATCAAGACTATTTAAGCTTATAGGAAAGGATGGTGTAATGAGATGGAGCTGCAGCAGGCACTAAGCATATATGGTGGCTAACATACGCAAATGAGAGCGGGAAGAGAAACAGCGGAACGGTCGTCAACTAGTAATGACCAAGAAGTGATCCTGAACTCCTACTTACGTCAAACATAACCCGGAAACCGTGATCACTTCCCGGACTCCGCCGAGAAGAGACCATCACGGCTACACACACAGTTGATGTATTTTAATTAAGTCAAGTGACAAGTTCTCTACAACCGGACATTAACAAATTCCCATCTGCCTCATAACCGCGGGCACGGCTTTCGAAAGATAAATACCCTGCAGGGGTGTCCCAACTTAGCCCATTATAAGCTCTCACGGTCAACGAAGGATAAACCTTCTCCCGGAAAGACCCGATCAGTCTCGGAATCCCGGTTTACAAGACATTTCGACAATGGTAAAACAAGACCAGAAAAGCCGCCCGAATGTGCCGACAAATCCCGATAGGAGCTGCACATATCTCGTTCTCAGGGCACATCGGATAAGTCAAGCTACGAGTAAAACCAGTCCTTGAGTTTCCCCGTGGTGGCCCCGCAGGCTGCTCGGTTCGGACCAACACTCGAAGGAGCACTGGCCCGGGGGGTTAAAATAAAGATGACCCTCGGGCTCGCGAAAACCCAAGGGAAAAGGCTTAGGTGGCAAATAGTAAAACCAAGGTTGGGCCTTGCTGGAGGAGTTTTATTCAAGGCGAACTGTCAAGGGGGTCCCATAAATCACCTAACCGCGTAAGGAACGCAAACTCAAGGAACATAATACCGGTAAGACGGAAACTAGGGCGGCAAGAGTGGAACAAAACACCAGGCATAGGGCCGAGCCTTCCACCCTTTACCAAAGATATAGATGCATTAATTAAATAAGAGATATTGTGATATCCCAAAATATCCATGTTCCAACATGGAACCAACTTCAACTTCACCTGCAACTAGCAACGCTATAAGAAGGGCTGAGCAAAAGTGGTAACTTAGCCAAACAACGGTTTGCTAGGAAAGGATGGTTAGGGGCTGACATGGCAATATGGGAGGCATGATATAGCAAGTGGTAGGTAGCGCAGCATGGCAATAGAGTGAACAACTAGCAAAGCAAAGATAGAAGTGATTTCGAGGGTATGGTCATCTTGCCTGCAAGGTTCTCAGAGTTGTCGAAAGCTTGATCCTCGTAAGCGTACTCAACGGGTTCCTCGTTCACGAACTCGTCTCCCGGCTCTACCCAAAACAAGGACACAAGCAACGGAACCACAATCAATCACGGGGAATGCACAAGCAACATGATGCAATACATGAATGATATACAAGAAATGATATGCGATGCATATGCGTGCTCCGGAATAAAAATGATGAACAAGGCAGTAACTTGGCAAACCAAGCATGACACTGGAAAGATGAGATGATTTCGGTCGAAATCGATATAAAGATCACCGGAAACGGATGCACGGTTTGCAAATGGCAAGCAAAACAAGAATGACACGAATCTGTGATTAACAGCATGATAGCACTTAAAATGCAACAAGTAAAAATGCTACAGCACCCCAACATAGCAACAAAGCATATGGCAGTAATCTACAAGAGATGCTTGACAAAAGATGAACACTGAGCTACGGCTAGATCACACCACAGCAGGTTCAAACAAGCATGGCAAAAGTGCAAAAGATAACAGGTTCACAGACTTGGTGAAAATTACTAGCACTCTTGCACCAGAGATTTGGGCATCAATATGGACTCAAATGAACATGGTGCAATGGAACAAAATGAAGAGCATCTCGAGACGAACATTTCGATATATTACACGCGCGAAACGGAGCTATATGCAGAGAGTTATGATGCGATGAATAGAGGCATGCAATGTAAAATCTTTAAGACAGTAATTTTCGGGAGAGGGAGAAAGTCAACCTTCGGGTTTGACTGGATCGGGATCGGGCCGGGGCGTCGGCGCGAGCTCGCCGGAGCTGGTGCTTGCGGTGAGGGAGGAGGGAGAGGGCG
>NC_057811.1:260328811-260354131 GCF_018294505.1 Triticum aestivum
GCGGGGGCCGGAGGCGGGCTCCCCGGGCCGCGGCGTACGGGCGGCGGTGGGCTGCCACATGGCAAGCGCCGGTTGGCTGCGGCTGGTTCGTCCGGCGCCGGGCGGACACGTCCGGCGGCGCGGAGGGAGCGGGGCTAGGGTTAGGGTGGTTTTTGCCCGAGATTTCGTAGGGAGAGGTGTATTTATAGGTAGAGGGAGCTAGGAGACTCCAAATGGAGTGCGGTTTTCGCCCACACGATCATGATCGAACGACCTAGAGCATGGAAGAGGCTTAGAGGGGTTTTGGGCTGTTTAGAGAGGGGTTTTGCTGCAACACACAAAAGGACTTTGCGGTTACCCGGTTAACCATTGGAGTACCAAACGACCTCCAAATGGAACAAAACTTGACCGGTGGTCTACCGGTGGTATACCAAGGCCACTTGACAAGCCTCAGTCCATTCCGAGAACGTTCAACATCCGCTCACGAAAAGAAAACAAGAGGGGTGCGCCGGAGGAGGTGGGAGTGCCGGATTGCAAAACGGACAACGGGGAAAATGCTCGGATGCATGAGACGAACACGTATGCAAATGCAATGCACATGATGACATGATATGAGATGCATGATGAAAACAAAATGCAAAACGAAAGACAAAACCCGACCACGGAGGGAATATCATAACACATAGCCGAAAATGGCAAGAGTTGGAGTTACAAATATGGAAAGTTACATCAGGGGTGTTACATTGTAGCTTGCTACGACTTGGGTTCATACGTTGATGACCGACACGTTCGTTGCTGGGTCATGTATGCCTGTCCCTGTAAGTTAGTGCCACTTTGGATTCACGACTAGTCATGTCGGCCCGGGTTCTCTATCATATGGATGCTAGCGACACTATTATATACGTGAGCCAAAAGGCGCAAACGGTCCCGGGCCAGGTAAGGTGGCACCCGTGGGAATACCGTGCGTGAGGCCGCAAAGTGCTATGATGTGTTACATGCTAGATCGGTGTGACTTAGGATCGGGGTCCTGACAAAGAAGATGAACGGAAGAGGGGCGAAGAAAAAGGCAAATCTTTTCGAAAATCGTTTTAGAAGTGGGGGAGAGGAAAACGAGAGGCAAATGGCGAATAATGTAATGCAAGAGATGAGAGTTTATGATGGGTACTTGGTATGTCTTGACTTGGCATAGATCTCCCCGGCAACGGTGCCAAAAATTCTTCCTGCTACTTCTTAAGCTTGCGTTGGTTTTCCCCTTGAAGAGGAAAGGGTGGTGCAGCAAAGTAGGGATAAGTATTTCCCTCAGTTAGAGAACCAAGGTATCAATCCAGTAGGAGACAACGCACAAATCACCAATACCTTCACAAACAATCAAACAACTTGCACAACGCGATAAAGGGGTTGTCAATCCCTTCATGGTTACTTGCAAAAGTGAGATCTGATAGAGATAGATGAAACTAAACAAACAATAAAGTAAATATTTTTGGGCTTTTTGGTTTATAGATCGGAAAGTAAAAGATTGCAAAATAGTAGATCGAAAACTTATATGATGGAAAATAGACCCGGGGGCCATAGGTTTCACTAGAGGCTTCTCTCAAGATAGCAAATAATACGGTGGGTGAACAAATTACTGTCGAGCAATTGATAGAAAAAGCGCAAAGTTATGACGATATCTAAGGCAATGATTATGAAATATAGGCATCACGTCCGTGTCAAGTAGACCGAAATGATTCTGCATCTACTACTATTACTCCACACATCGACCGACTCCTGCCTGCATCTAGAGTATTAAGTTCATGCAGAACAGAGTAACACATTAAGTAAGATGACATGATGTAGAGGAATAAACTCAAGCAATATGATGTAAACCCCATCTTTTTATCCTCGATGGCAACAATACAATATGTGCCTTGCTGCCCCTACTGTCACTGGGAAAAGACATCGCAAGATTGAACCCAAAGCTAAGCACTTCTCCCATTGCAAGAAAACCAATCTAGTTGGCCAAACCAAACCGATAATTCGAAGAGAATTACAAAGATATCAAATCATGCATAAAAGAATTCAGAGAAGATTCAAATAATATTCATAGATAAGCTGATCATAAATCCACAATTCATGGGACCTCAACAAGCACACCGCAAAAGAAGATTACATCGGACAGATCTCCAAGAACATCGAGGAGAACATGGTATTGAGAATCAAAGAGAGAGAAGAAGCCATCTAGCTACTAGCTATGGACCCGTAGGTCTGAGGTAAACTACTCACGCTTCATCGAAAGGGCAATAGAGTTGATGTAGAAGCCCTCCATGATCGAATCCCCCTTCGGCAGGATGCCGGAAAAGGCCCCAAGATGGGATCTCATGGGAACAGAAAGTTGCGACGGTGGAAAAGTGTTTTCGTGGATACTTCTGGTGGTTTGGGAATATATGTGAATATATAGGACGAAGAATTAGGTCAGGGGGTGTTGGAGTAGGCCACAAGGCAGGGGGCGCGCCCACCCCCCTAGGGCATGCCCCTGTGGCTTGTCGTCTACTCCAAGGTCTCCTGACTTGGAGTCCAAGTCCAACAGGTGTCTTCTCGTCCAAGAAAAATCATTGCGAAGGTTTTATTCCGTTTGGACTCCGTTTGGTATTCCTTTTTTGCGAAACTCAAAAACAAGGAAAAACGAAAACTGACACTGGGCTCTAGGTTAATAGGTTAGTCCCAAAAATAATATAAAATAGCATATCAATGCATATTAAACATCCAAAACAGATAATATAATAGCATGGAACATAAAAAGGTATAGATACGTTGGAGACTTATCACTATAATAGTAGAATTGGTACCGGGTTTTGTTTTCTCACACCTACAAGTAAAGGGCTTATGGAGGAGCTTGGCTAGTAAGTGGCACAAATAATTCAAGAAAATGTTAGTCAAGATGTCAAAAAAGTTGAAAATGCACAAATCGCAAGTAAGACAAATAGATCAAACCCAAGGATATCACTAGGAACACACACGGAAGATACATGGGATCCGCACAACCAAGGAATGAGCTCTAAGAGGTGGAACCACGGAAATGCTCTTGTTGTACGGATACGAGAGAGACGCTAGCTCGTTGCTCTAATGGGCTCGATATGCTAGTGCACCAACCTAAGAGAGAAACGGGCCCTCAACTATCCCAAGTATGCTTATATATGTATGAACCGAGATGATGGACTAGGTAAAGTGGCTCAATGCTATTGCTTACAAGCTCTTGCTTCTCTTTTTATTTTGCTTATAAGCTCTTTTTTTACTATGCCACAATGCTTGATATGTGAAACGGAATGCGAGATAACAAGTAGGATATGCACGGGAGAGACGTAGCACTAAAGGTGCACTAAAAGTGTGGCCCAACAATTCTCAACTTGCTAGTTTCGATGGGTAAGTGACGCAAAAGAGGCTCGAGGCTATCAAGGTAATGGCAAGGGTAATACAAAGGTGTCGTCAAGGTTACCATCCTTGCTTACGGTTGGTATGAAGATGGAGTTGTTGAAGTCGAAGTGGAGTCCGAGCCAATGACGAGTGGCGGTGATGATGAAGTCAAGTTGTGCCCAAGTAGCCGAAACACCTTAGGACACGTGTAACCGCAACCCAATAGCTCAAACACCAACGAGAAGTATTACGGAAGACAAATGGTGGTGATGGAATGGCAAAAAGAAGCAAAACAGGAAGTGGCCGAACAGTTCTTTAAGGCCCTTGCGCACGGGGTAAGTGAGTCCCGTGTGAACGGGGTCCCGATGGCCCGTGCGCACGGGGTGTTCTGTAACGGAAGAACACCTTCGGATCCGTGGGGTTTTTGCAAAATCTGGCCAAAATCAACGGTAAGATGGGTGGAGGATGGTGGGAAGGGGAAGATCCACTTGTCAAACACTGCATTCGTGGATCAAATCAACCAAATCTCACAAGATCTAACAAATTGCAAGAAAAATTTGGGGGCTATTTTTTGTGGGGATTTTCGAATTAGGACAAAAAACAACAAAATCAAGCTAGAATATGGGGGGTAGGGACTCCAAGATGTGAATCAACCTTGCTCATAATACCAAGATGTTGTAGGGTGAAACCCTAAGAGGGATCTTTTTACACTTGGAGGGGGGAAAAGGAATGAACACCAAGAACACAAAGAGGAATTCACTCCAACAAAACCCAATTACACATCCACTAGAATAGCAAACACATAGATCAACAAGCATACAAGAACAATCCAAGGAAACAAGCACAAAGATAAGGTTCTTCCCACTCCTAAGGAGGTGAGGTCTTGATGATAGTCTTCTCCAAAGAGGAGGTCTTGAAATCCACTTGGGATCCTCTCCTAAGAGGTCTTGATCTCCAAGAGGAGTGGTACAAGGAGCAAAGCCCTATCAATATCTCACATATATTTTGCTGACCCTAAACATGACCCTAGGTACGGAATTTATAGGTAGGTGGGCGGGGGGCGAAGTGGAGACCCAACAGCAGCTCACAGCCGTTCATCCTGAAGGGTCGTGCGCACGAGGGTCCTGTGTGCACGGTACACGGCCGTGCGCACGGGGTGCTGCAGCATCAGCTCCCTGGGTAGCCCGTGCGCACGGGGTCTTGGGGCCCGTGGGCACGGGGTTGCCTGGGAGGTGCAGTCTTGCTCCTCTTGGCTTCCTTCTTCTTCCTCGATGCCTTGGGGTGCTTCTCCTCCTCCTTTGGGGCGTCCCGCAGCTGCTTGGTGGCGTTGGTCTTCATACCTAATGACACATAGCATGTTTTGGTGAGGTAGCAATCAAGTCCCATTCATGTCCATATTTTTCTCAAGTAAGAGTGAGTTCACCTCGGTTTCAATTGCGCGTGCTCGAGTTCTTGTCATGGGTCCATGTGGTGCATTATTCATAGTCAGTTTGTGAATGAACATGTGGTGAAAAGAATGTTTCCATGTCCATATGCCCCTTTTCTTATTATTTGTATTAAGGTGAGGTGCATTATATCTCTTCATTCGTTGATAGTGTTTCACGTTGCACGGCGTGCATAGTACAGTGAATCAATAAAACAACACATAAACCACATCCAGAGGATGAATGGCGTATGAAAAGAGAAGACGATGAATGACAAGTTCAACAAGAAAGAGCAGCTAGAGGGGTGCATGAAGATACTAGTGTTTATGTTGTGGCTCACTTCATGAGGAGTAAAATGAGCATCGTTAAACTCATTCATTTGTTGGCCCGGGGCCATGCATGGGCAGTCAATTAGTCTATGGTAAATTTGGCTGTCATCGTGTCTTACATAACAAAACATGCAATTCAAAAGGAAAAACATAAGAAAACATGTGTAGATGACAAGATCCAACGCAACATTTACATGTGGCTATCTATAACACAGTGCATTGTAAAAAGATGGCTATCTTGTTTTTCTTAACCAAAGGAGATACTACAATTCTATTTTACGTGAAAACAATAGGAATACTTTAATGCCTTTTCTGAGATCTGCAACAAATAAATGTACACAGTTTAGGTAAAAGGGTCTTATCAACATCACGCTAAACAAACAAATGCATAGACAATGGTGAAACTATACAGAAAAAGAAAAACATAAGCTAAACAGGAGTTCGTCCATGATTAAGAACTCATGACCTGAATGTCTTTCCATGGTGCATTGCTGAGCCCATGCGTTACGGATCCTTAAACAATTACACGGACAGCATTTAAGAACTTAAGACATGTTGCTAGTCATCATCTAGCTCAACAAGCTGAGCTCTTCGCTCGGCCGCTTTCTTCCTGACGAAGATGCCCCACCTCATAGCTGCCTTGATTTTAAGCCAACCCACAACGGCTTTCCCAGGTGGCCGAGTGCGGTCATCCTCAAAGTTCAAGTTCGGGGAAGGTGACTGCATGTAGGGTGGAAAAGTGAAGCCATCATCATTCATGTTGGTAGATGCTCCACCCATGTTCAAAATTCGCAGCATCTGTTGCATTTCGTCATTCTCGAGTATCTCATGGCTCCTCAACCTGATCTCCTCCATCAAGTAGTCATCAACCGCACGGTTCTCTTGCGGCTGTGACCATTGATCGAAAGGGTTCAGGTCTGCAGGTTGCATGGACTGACCAACTGCTGAGAATTCAAAACTCTGTTGCTGCTGCTGTGCAGGTTCCAATGCCAAAATATTGGAGCCTCCAGAAGTTTGAGTCTGAAGGGAGGGCCCACTGAACTGGCTTTCAGGTGACAGTGCACTCCTCTCATATTGCATGGTAATGTTTGCAGCGTTATTCTGAGGACTGGTGTTTCTTGCTGCCAGATTTCCATTATATGTGCCTCTTACTCCAGCTGCTGGACAGAGAACACGAATTCAGCAATCTCAGTATATCAACACTGCATAGTAAATTACAAATATCATGTGGCCCACACATCTATACCAGAAGCAGCAGTCAGTTTCTTTATGCATCATATATAAGGGCATCCATGATGTGGAAATGAAAGTCAACTTTAGGAATTTTTACACATTGTCAGGTCGACCTTAGGAAGAAACATGTTGAGGCAGCTCCCTAACTGTATAACCCGTGCACAAGCAAATCGAAAATAGTTCTTTCTCTCTTCTCTGTCTGCAGTGTGAAGATTGGACAGCAGTTTTTTCTCTTGCCACAGGGTCATGGATGCGCCATCGCTGGGAAGACAGCCACCATCAACATCTGAGCGCTGAAGCAAGAGGATGGGACACGGTGGAGACCAGAACCGAAGCAAGCATGGCAAGAAGATGATGAGTAGCACTTGAACGCAAGCCGCCGCCGCGCGGACGGACGACCACGACCAACAAGGTGAAGGAGCCTAGCGCACGATGCCCAGGCCAAGCGGTACATGCAGTCGGTCCTGGGCAGAGCTGGAGAGAAGAGCAGAGAGTAAAGAAATATCCATGGCCGCAAGGCCAGATCTGGTGGATGCCAGTTTCAAGGCTTCTCAGATCACGAACAGCGAATGGCACATGCGGCACTAAGATTCCACGTTGAAAAAAAAAAGAGGATTTAGGGAACTTATTGCCGGCGCGTATGAAGGAACGGACGAAGGTAAAAAATGTTCAACGGTTGAGGAAGGAAACTAGCAAAACTCGCAAGTGGCTCCATCTTAAGGGCTAGTTGCCCATAAGCATGGTGAAGGTTTAATTTGGAGTCAAATAAACTGGTGGTCCATGAAGTTGCACTGGATGGTCACTTTGGTGCTACAACTTGAAAGATACACCGACCGAGTGCCTAAACTTACAATGCAGTGCATTTTCCGCCTAGACTACGTGTCCGCGCCATGTACGCCATGTACTGGTTTTCTAGAGCGACGCAATGGGTTGACGTTCCCAATGTTCCACGTGCAGGCCTCATGTCCAGCCTGCTGGCCATGCTGGCCTCCTACGCATCCGTGGCACTCCCAGCTGCCATCCGCTTCTTAGCATCCACCTTTCTAGGCGATAGGCGGGGGCCACATGGTACGCAGGCCACCATCGACCAGATCATCCTGGACTGCACCCGTCGCACTCGAGCCGCACTGCCCGCTGCTCTGCTTTGTGCACAGCTGCAGTGCGTCGCCGGCACCGATGATCCTAGAGTGCCTTGAGTTAGCGTTCGGCGCGTCGGTGGTGGGCCGGATCAAGGAGCTGATCAAGGAATGGCGAGAAGACCTCGCCCAAGGGGTGCTGTTGAAGACGTTCTACGCTTCTAGTCCACGCACATGCTCACCGGAGGGTCACCGTTGTTGTTCTAGCCCACGCGTCGATGCCAGAGCCTCGCGCAATGAGGCACACAAAACTAGCATTGATTTCCCACCCGATACCACACACGCCGTGCCCCACACTGTCCATGCACACCGTTGTTGGCCCCACCCTCATACCATGCCCACCACTCCCCATCTTCCTTGTCTCGTCGGCGAATGGCACAGCCAGGTGCCATAGTCATTTCCGAGCCAGAGCGGTGTGCACAACATGCATCAACTGGTCTATAACGTCGCCATCTTCATGGGTGTGCTAGTGTCATCTCTCAAGGCCAATACTAAGTATAAAATTCAATGTATCTCCATACTAACATGCAGCATTGTCTCGTGTATTGGCTGACTCGTGCATGTGGCACATGAGGTCCTGTGTTTGATGCCCCGACGTGCTCCTTTTTCCGTTCCTATTTCTTTCCCATGTGCTGACAAGCAGGGCCCGTATGCCATAGTGAGAGAGATAGAGATTTATTTCTCTCGTATGTTGACAAACAGGGCCCACTCGTGCCACATAGGCAGAGTTGATGGCTATGGATAGATTAAGCACCGTATTGTCACGTTTAGTCATGTTTCGGTGCTCAATCGGTGTATTTTTTTAAGTTGTGGCACCAAAGTGACCATCTAGTGCAACTTCATGTACCACCAGTGTATTTGACTCTTTAATTTGCTATAGCACATGGTGTGGGACCCATCTTATGGCATCCTTACGAATTAAGCATTTGAGACACCCTAAATGAGTCAAAATTGAAGTGCTGACAAAGTGACAAGGTAGTTACAGCAGTTTGCAGCCACGACGCAAATGTGGCATTAACACCATTTTATCTACAGTTACCAATGTCACAATTTTAGTGATCTGAATATACCTACTTGAAAAGGCATCTGTTGTGCTTTACTATGTGCTACATCACATTATGACTTATATACTACTACCTGAGCAGACTATCATGACAATGAATAACTGAAGAAAGAAATCATTTAAAACAATGAATAATCCTATAGAAATAACAATGGTGGACAACTAATATTCATAAGATACATCAGGGTTGTTTGATCGAGGTCTTATTACCTTCACTTGGAGTGCCTGTTGATTGGCCAGCTTTTCCTGGCAGTAACTGTTTTTGTGCATTGACGAAACCATACAAAGCAGGGTTACTTGTTGAAGCTGATGCGGTATCACTTCTGGTCGTGACAGATTTCTTTTTCTGCTTGAAGCCAAGAAGTGCCTTACCATCATATTCTACAGCATGCATCCAATCCTCATATGCTTTCTTTACCAACGTGTCAGCATAGACCTGGATTTAAGTTGAGCATATTTGTGTTTCAGTAGAATATCTGTGTTTAAATATAATGACTTGAGTGAAGAATTATTTCATGAGGGAAAAGAAATTTAGCTAAGATGGTAGAGAATGCAGATTAAAGAATCAAAACTGCTACAGTTCATATGCACATAGCACAAATAACTTCAACTCATACAGCACCCAAATATCAGCAGTTACTTTGATTTAGTTATAGTTGACAACTTAACATGGACAACGCAAAATGTTTAGAGCTAACAAACTCTCTTGAAATTGAAGTTTCATTTTACTTTTTCTGTTGAAATGAGAATGGTTATAATTTGGCTGCACCAGGATACCAGTATAATCATGCAAATATGAACTACTAGTGATGGGAGTTTAAAGAACTCTAAATTGACAGAACCTCTTCCAAATTATATAATGCATTCTACTGGTCTATTTGGTATCCATTGAATGTGTGGTACTGAAATTTAGCTAGAGAAATCTGTGTATTTATGTGTATTGCTGGAAGGGCCTGGATGTGCGGTGAACATGTTGAACACGCGCCAGTCTGAGTGATACACTGGTATCGTACAGCAGAACACAAGTTTGCAGTCTCATGTAACAACTTGCTCCGCTATACCAAATCTAAGCCTTACAACACCAATGAATTTTACAAATATTTAACAGGCCCAGACATGTAACTGGACTTATTATTCGATAACACATAAATAAATATGCAAACCTTCTGGTTGTCCGTGAGATTTTCAGCTGAAATGAACTGATCATCAGCAATCAAGCCAGTGAACTCATATATGTTATTGAATATTGCACCGACATTTCTTGAATCATTCACATAATATATATAATGCTTTCCACCTAAAA
Organism: Triticum aestivum; assembly: GCF_018294505.1. Lineage (NCBI taxonomy): Eukaryota > Viridiplantae > Streptophyta > Magnoliopsida > Poales > Poaceae > Triticum > Triticum aestivum. The sequence continues at coordinate 260,338,669 of NC_057811.1, forward strand.
CACAAGTCTTTGCATGCTCAACAAGACTTTCCCACATCTTATTTGACATGCCACTGCCAAGAATCTACAGAGACAAGAGCGTAAGAACATAAACCAAACTCCATAAATTACAGTCTGATAACAGGCATTATAGAACTTACACTTCGCAACCTCTGTTGATCCCTAACAAGAAGCCGAAGAAAATCTTCAACTGTATAGATTCCGCTTCCATTTAACTTCTTGTGGAATGCACCATCCTTGCCAACCTTTTCTAATCTCCAAACATCATCCTTCAAAGCAGGAGGGTAGTGTTTTTTGTACACTGCAAAATACAATATCAGCCTACTCAATGCTTGAAACTTTTAACAGTATGAGCAAATTAACAATGTATGGACACATACATTCCCCTCTATGATCCTTAACAGTAAAAGCTTCGGTCTTCGCCTCCCGAACACGAATACCTTCAGAAAAATCAGAGGCAACCCTGAGCCCAAGTCTGAATTTCCTGCTTCTTATCCAGCTGGAGTTGTCAGTGAAGATAAGCTCCCCTATGGTTCCAACACCTTCTTTAAGAGTCACCTGAAGGTCACCAGTCAAGAGAGGTCTTTTCCCTTCGCGCTCCTTGACAATATGGCCTTCAAACTCCTCTTCTGTCCAACCCTCATCTTCCTCTTTATTGAAGTCACCCTCAAGCACAAGAACATCCAGCTTTGCACATGATTCAGGTCCCGAAGTGACAACACAACCAGTGTTGGTATCCAGCAGCACAACATGTATAGCTGCCCCCTGCTCGCCTTCTACTTTTCCACCAGTAAAGAGTGGGAGAGACAACCTGCTTCTAAATTGAAGCTGAAGATTTGTCCCATCAGGGCCTTCTATTCTTTTGGGAGAGGATCTGTTTTCACTATGTATTAGTATCGTATCTCACCAGTGTGGCTAAACCACATCTGCAGAAAATCTGAAAATCCCAGATAAAGCCATCCCATGAGTGCCACCACGTTAAACAAGTTTATGATCTTGTACCTTCCTTCAACTCTAGCAGGACCCAACTTGGCCAAAGCACGCTCTACCTCTTCGCTTACCTATTCGCAGAATATAGAAGAACAGAATGATCAACATGCTCCATCAAATAAGTCAATAGACCGTACAATAAGTGCTTCTACTCACAACTCTTCGAAGAATAGGCTCCAGCGATGAACAAAGCTTCTGCAGACTGTCGACTTTTAGTGCTTCCACAATGACACTACAATATGTGTCCTTTGTTTAGTAACCAAAATTTCAGAATGTTGCAGACAAGTAGAATCACCGTTGTATTCAATTTGAAATGTGCAGACACCACAACTGTAGCGTATTGACTAATTCTTTCAAACAGGTATTCTTAAAAACTATTAGCATCATTTGACAGTCAGATCATCATTGTATTCAATACATTATCAGTGTTAAAAGCAGTACCGACACTGCGTGTAATCGACCCTATCTAAACCAAATAATTCAAAGCTACATACTGAACTCTCTTGGCACTGTAAAGATTTTTTTTTTCTATAACCTGTCAAGAGTTCTAAAATATGTTATACCTGTTGCTGGTGATTAAACATATGGAACTTTCTGGTGCATCAATGCGGTATAAAAATGTGCCATCATATATCATAGAAAAGGAGTCAGGCAGAGCTGAGCAGGATGCGCAGATTTGTACTGTCAGCTGGTGCTCTGACACGGAACTGAGCAGCACTCATTGGAGTACCAACTGAGTACCACCAAGCACAAAAACAGCTATGCGCCACAGTACATTTTGGACTAAAATTAAATTATCATCTGGAGTCACTTCCTTTAGCTTATAATTTAAAGAAGTAGTAAATGTGTTATGCTCAGAGAATCATCTTGGGTCCAAGTTCCAATCCTACGCTTGCCTAACTGATTCAACTAAAACAAGGATTAGGTAAGCTGTAGCACCCCTATTCCAGCCGGTAGGAAGCTTAACAACAACATTACGAATCACTCAACCGAATGGAGGTAAGTGGAGGATCTAAATTTCTTCCTAATTAAAGCAGCCGACAGCCTAAACCCCAAACCCAAACTTGTCCCACAAACCCTGGAAATTTGGTACTACCAGGCAGAAAGAAACACGAACCTTGCAAGGGCGGGCACGCGGGGCCGTTTGGCCGCATGGTCGTCGTCGCCGCCGCCGCCAGTGCCGTTGGTGGGGTCGAGCACACGCTTCGAGCCCGACCGCTGCAGGCCCCGCCCAGACCGCTGCATCACGCCAAAACTCTAGCCCTAGCGTCCTCCTCTGCCGCCGCCACCGTCAGATCTGCACCGGCCGCCACCACGAATCCAGGTCAAAAAATAATAATTCCGTGGAGAAAACAAAAATCAAAAATAAAAGCAGCGACCAGAACCCAATCGAAGCGCGCGATACCGTATCGGTGCGGCCGGCGGGAAACTCAGGTGGATCGAGAGGGCCGGGCGCGAGATCTGCGCTATTAGTGTGGGGGTGAGTGAGCGCCGCGCGGCGCCTGCTCGTTTTGTTTGTGCTCGCTCTCTACCGCCTGCCTTGTCTTTACGACTTTTATACTAGGGGACGCTAGGCGCCGGCCGACCGGTCACAGCTTCGGGCCGGTCTCCTCCGAGCTCGTATGTCAAGCTGCAAGTGGGGGTGGGACTAAGTGGGATTAGCCGTCCCATCCCACTTAAATTGTTTTAATGGGCTCCCATTGGACAAGACAAAAAATTAGATGGGCTAGCCCTATTAGCCCATTGGAGTCCCACTTAATCCCGTCGCCAATGGCAGTGATCAGCAACAGCTTTTCGTCTTCTAAAAAGAAAGCAACAGCTTCTGGGCGCCAATGGAAGCCGCGATCTCCACAGCATCAGTTTCAGCGTTGATGTTGTAGGCCTACCCAGTCTCGTCGGCGGCCACGGTGATGATGACTGGGATGTGGCCGGACGCGATGATCGGGTGGAGCACGGAGAGGTGTACATGCGTCACCTCGCCGACGAACCCGAGGGCTGCGGCGTCGGGGGAGGGGCGCGCGGTGAGGAGGCGTGCGTCCTTGCCACAGAGGCCTCGCTAGTGCTGAGGGAGACGAGCTGCTTTTGTTGATGTTGACCTTGCTGACCAGCACCATCTTGCGGAACTGTGGCTCGACGCCGATGTGCTGCAACCAGGAGTTGATCTCCGGACCGCCGCCGTGCACGAGCACGGGCGCATGCCGACGCAGGAGAGGAGGACAAGGTTGCGGATCATGGACGCCTGCAGCTCCGGCGACTTCATGGCCGCGCCGTCGTACTTCACCAACACCGTCTTGCTCTTGAACCGCTGGATGAAGGCGAGGGCCTCCGGCAGGACGTCCGCGCAGTTCAGCACCACGGCCGCGGGATGGGAGGCGGACGCACGCCGCGCTGGCGCAGCGCCAGGGAGGAGGCCGAGACGCAATGTAGCTGTTGTTTTGAATACAATGTCCTGCGTTTGTATTTTTTAGTGTGATCCCACTTCCACCCGCTTAATCCATGTGGGCTAACCCAATATTTCCCACCAATTCATAGTGGGATCAGGTGGACTGAGGTGGGATGCCCACGGGCAGTCCCACTTGCAGCCTGACTCGTATGTTTTCAGCATCTACACTATCTTTTGGCCGATTCTTCAAGAATCGAACCTCCACCAAGGCTTTTTCATATGATAGCCGGCTGTTTGTTAAGGCCAATGTTGATGGAGCAAACGAGTTGTCCTCCTTGTTAGACTCTTACTGCAATGCTTCGGGTCAGAGAGTCAACCTCTCAAAATCATCGGGTTTTTTTCAGCAAAGGGTGCCCAAACAATCTCAGAACCGAAGTGAAACATGCACTTAATAGAACTAATGAGTCTCTTTCAGAAAGATATTTGGGAATGCCATCTGATGTGGGCAACAGCAAAAATGGTGCTTTCAAGTTTCTGAAGGACAGAGTTTGGAACAAAGTCAAAGGTTGGCTTGAAAAAATTCTTTCTGTGGGAGGGAAAGAAGTCCTAATCAAATCAGTGGCACGGGTTGTTTCGGTATACTCAATGTCATGCTTCAAACTTCCCCGAGGGCTCTGCGAGCACTTGAACTCTCTCATAAGGAAATTTTGGTGGGGCAGTAAGGATGGTAAGAGGAAGCCGTGTTGGGTTTCTTGGAGTACTATGACTAGGCCTAAGCAGTGCGGGGGCCTTGGTTTTCGTGACATTGAACTGTTCAACCTTGCTCTTCTAGCAAGACAGGCTTGGCGTATTTTGACGGATCCAAATACCCTAAGTGCAAGGATTCTAAAGGCCAAATATTTCCCCACGGGAGAATTCCTTCATGCCGAACTTGGATCTTCTCCATCTCAGGTGTGGAGAGCCATACTTGATGGGAGGGACACACTGTCACAAGGCCTCATATGCCGGATCGGTGACGCACAGACTACGGAAATATGGCACCATAACTGGCTCCCGCGTGCTCATAATATGAGGCCGATTACGAGCAGGGTTCCCAACCCACCGTAGCTAGTTGGAGAATTGATACAGCCGGATGCTTCCTGCGACCGACAAACTGTTATGCAAGTCTTTTTACCTACTGATGCAGCGGCTATCTTCTCAATTCCCCTATGCACAAGACGTATTGATGATTTCTGGTCTTGGGCTCATGAGAAGAACGGAGTTTTCTCAGTTCGATCGGCGTATCGCATGCTTGTTACTACAAAACACAGCCGAGAAGCTTGGTTAGAGGGGCGTTCGGATTCCTCCAACTCTGAAGGTGAACAGAAGTCGTGGTCCAAGCTATGGAAGGTAGATGTGCCTTCAAAGGTCAAATTTTTTCTCTGGAGACTAGCTCAACAGTCGATCCCAACGGCGGATGTGCTACATCACCGAAACATGTCGACTGTCGACAGTTGCGGGCTATGTGGAGCTACAGATTCCTGGCAACACTCTCTTCTACATTGCCACGCTGCTCGTTCGGTTTGGGCATTGCAAGCGCTGGAGATCTTTCAGGTTTTATCTGAAACGACCGAACCAGATGCAAAACGGTGGATCTTCTCCCTCCTCGACACGCTTCCCTCGGCGGAGTTTACTCAAGTATTGGTTACTCTCTGGGCTATTTGGTTCTCTCAACGCCAAGCCTTAGATGAGCACATTTTTCAGAGTCCGATGTCAACCCACCAATTCATCATGAAGTACATCCGTGAACTCAATGACTGTAAGCCAGTTGAGGTGAAGCACAATCCAGTTACCCGATCCAGCGTGAGGAAGCCTAGGTGGATAAGGCCACTGGAGAACTTTGCAAATATCCGGGTCGACGGGGCTGTAAATAGAGCAAATGATGAAGGCTCCTTCAGTGCAGTTTGCAGGGACGGAGACGGCAATCACTTGGGCTCGTCAGTGATCAGATGCGTCGGCCTCACCGATCCTGCTACGCTCGAGGCATTAGCTTGTCGGGAGGCTCTTGCACTTGCCCAAGATCTATCTATCTCATGTTATAGTTGCCTCAGACTGCAAGGGTGTGGTGCAGGATATCAAGCTTGGCATTGGTGGGATGTATGCAACCATTGTGAGGGAGATGAGAGAGACGATGGAGCTTTTCCAACAATGTACTGTCATCTTTGAAGGACGGGAAACCAATCAAGAGGCACATAGCCTCGCTAAGCATGCTTTTGGTCTGGACCCGGGGCACCATGTGTGGCCAATAAACCCCCCCAGATTTGAATTGTATCCCTATGAACATTATTCAATAAAGTGAAGTGTGTTTAGACTAAAAAAACAAGCTTCTCTCGTAATCTTGAACTTATATACTTTTATGTCAATTTTGGATGTTTAGATCCTAACTACTCTACTTGCTAGGATTGTAAAATTATATGGGTTTAAGAGCATCTCCAGCCGCTTCATCTCCCAGGTGCTAGAAAAAGCGCCGCTTGGGGGTGAACCGGCGATATTTTCGACGTGGGGGCGATCGGGTTCCCAGGCGCCGCCCCCAGACGCCTTTTTTGTAAACATATTTTGAAAGACATTCGGCCAGAATTCGACAAACACGACATAGATTCGGCGATATTTAGGCGTTTCACAGTTTTTTTACATATAGAAAACATAAAATCTACTAATAAAAAGAAAATAAAGGGCTGCTGCCGCGCCTACAGGTCGAAGAATTTGCTGAACGCGGCGTAGTCACCGTCGTCGTCCTCCTTCTTCTTCTTCACATGGCTGTCCCTGCTGGACCCCTGCCCGGGGTCGCCCTGGAGGACTGGTTTGGCCGGCAACGGCGCGTCGTCGTCGCTGTCCTCGAGCACGATGACGCCTCCCTCGTCGCGTCCACAGCGGCGCGCGGCGATCTCCTCTAGGGCGCGGTGCTGGCGCTCCATCTCCAGCCAGGCCCAATCCTCCCGCGCCCACTTCATGGCGGCCTCGTCGTCGAGCGCGTCATCGTGCTCACTCTTCACGGTGATGTCTACTACTCAATGTTCTTCTTGTAGACGTTGTTGGGCCTCCAAGTGCAGAGGTTTGTAGGACAACAACAATTTTCCCTCAAGTGGATGACCTCAGGTTTATCAATCCATGGGAGGACGTAGGATGAAGATGGTCTCTCTCAAACAACCCTGCAACCAAATAACAAAGAGTCTCTTGTGTCCCCAACACACCCAATACAATGGTAAATTGTATAGGTGCACTAGTTCGGCGAAGAGATGGTGATACAAGTGCAGTATGGATAGTAGATATAGGTTTTTGTAATCTGGAAATATAAAAACAGCAAGGTAACTAGTAACAAAAGTGAGCGAAAACGGTGTTGCAATGCTTGGAAACAAGGCCTATGGTTCATACTTTCACTAGTGAAAGTTCTCTCAACATTGATAACATAATTAGATCATATAACAATCCCTCAACGTGCAACAAAGAGTCACTCCAAAGTCACTATAGCGGAGAATAAACGAAGAGATTATTGTAGGGTACAAAACCACCTCAAAGTTATTCTTTCTGATCGATCTATTAGGCTATTCCTATAAGTGTCACAAACACCCCTAGAGTTCGTACTAAAATAACACCTTAAGACACACATCAACCAAAACCCTAATGTCACCTAGATACTCCAATGTCACCACAAGTATCCGCGGGTTTGATTATACAATATGCATCACACAATCCCAGATTCATCTATTCAAACCAACACAAAGAACTTCAAAGAGTGCCCCAAAAGTTTCTACCGGAGAGTCAAGACGAAAACGTGTGCCAACCCCTATGCATAAGTTCACAAGGTCACAGACCCGCAAGTTGATCACCAAAACATACATCAAGTTGATCACATGAATATCCCATTGTCACCACAGATAAGCACATGCAAGATATACATCAAGTGTTCTCAAATCCTTAAAGACTCAATCCGATAAGATAACTTCAAAGGGAAAATTCAATCCATTACAAGAAGGTAGAGGGGGAGAAACATCATAAGATCCAACTATAATAGCAAAGCTCGTGATACATCAAGATTGTGCCAAATCAAGAACACGAAGAGAGAGAGAGAGAGAGAGAGAGAGAGAGAGAGATCAAACACATAGATACTGGTACATACCCTCAGCCCCGAGGGTGAACTACCCCTCCTCGTCATGGAGAGCGCCGGGATGATGAAGATGGCCGCCGGTGATGATTTCCCCCTCTGACAGGGTGCCGGAACAGGGTCCCGATTGGTTTTTGGTGGCTTGCGACAGCGGAACTCTCGATTTAAGTTTCTTTTCGGGGATTTTTGTATTTATAGGAATTTTTGGCGTTGGTTTCGCGTCAGGGGGGTCCACGAGGAGCCCACAAGGACGGAGGGCGCGCCCTCCACCCTTGTGGAGGCCTCGTGGCTCTTCTGGCCCAACTCTTTTGCTTCAGGGGCTTCTTCTGGTCCTTAAAAAATCACCGTAAATTTTCAGCTCATTTGGACTCCGTTTGATATTCCTTTTCTGCGAAACTCAAAAACAAGGAAAAAACAGAAACTGGCACTGGGCTCTAGGTTAATACGTTAGTCCCAAAAATCATATAAAATAGCATATAAATGCATATAAAACATTCAAGATAGATAATATAATAGCATGGAACAATAAAAAATTATAGATACGTTGGAGACGTATCAAGCATCCCCAAGCTTAATTTTTGCTCGTCCTCGAGTAGGTAAATGATAAAAATAGAATTTTTGATGTGGAATGCTATCAAGTGCACAAGTTTGATCAATGATAATTTCAATCACTTTTTCTAGCATCATTATATATCATAACAATAGCTCATATCATAAAGCTTCTCATGATCAAGTAACAAGCTATTCACATGTTAAAGCATAGACCATAAACTTTCTTGAAAACTAACAAACTATGTTCTCAGTCATCAAACAATTGCAATTCATCTTATTTTCAGGAAGGGTCTATGTAAGAGCTTTGATTTAGCAAATCCCACATACTCAACTATCATATACTCTTCCATGATTGCTACCACTCAAAGCATATTTTTAGAACAAAATAACATCCATTGAACACAGAGAAAGATAGGGGCTTAATGTTTAGCCTCCCAACTTACTTATCATATAGATAATTGTCAACAATAATAATTCATCACTACTAGGAAAATGCTTATACACAGTAGCTTAGTAGTAGCGCTGTAAAATAGTAACCGCTGCTGGTAGTTAGCAGTAGCGCTTTTCCTGGCAGGCGCTACTAGTAACTCTATAGTAGTACTATAGAGTTACTACTATGTGGGACCATACGAGGCCACCGACGATAGCTGGAGTTGTAGCGCTGTACATACTCTAGTAGTAGCACTTTATTTTACTACGCCGCTACTGCTAATGGGGCCCACTTAGTAGTAGCGCTTTTTCTGGAAAGCGCTACTACTAGGTACCGTAGCAGCAGCGCGTTTTGGTAAGCAGCGCTACTGCTGGTTGCGGCTGGTGCCAGCTTTTCACCCCCTCCCCTCCTCTCCCCCACTTTGCCCTCTCTCCCCCTCATTTCCCCTCTCCACTCTCCACCGTTGTTGCTCTTCTTCTCTCTTCCTCCTACCTCTCTTCTCTCCTCATTAATGTCCCCCTCCACCATAACTCTCCTCTATAAATGGCCTCTCTCACTCTCTCTTTCTCCTACCTCTCTTCTCTCCCCATTAATGCCCCCTCCACCATAACTCCCTCTCCATTAGTTAGGTAGCTAGATTCACCTCTCCTCCCCAACAACTACATCTAGCTAGCTATTAAGCCATCCACGTGCTCTCTCGATCGGTCTCTCTCTTCATCTAATTAACCGCGTGCTCTCTCGATCGGTCTCTCTCGGGAGATATATAGGTGAGTAAAAATTTGTTCATTTCAAGAATGGAATATGTGTGTGAATGAGAATATGTGTGTTTGGGATATATGGAGAGATTTGTGCGAGTGACATGCCCTCGAGTTGCTTATCTTTTGCCAAAATGTCGATTTATTTCCGTTTCGGTGAATTTCGAGCAAACTCAATATGTCCTATTTTTAGGCAAGGTCATGCCAAAATTTTATATGACTTTGAAGCATGCATGCATTATTTATTTTATAACCCTTTTGCTTGTTATACCGTCCAGTCAGTCATGAAGGTGAGTGGATGGAACATGGAGTGGTACATGCAATCCGCGGTGATGGACATGTATGCAAATAATCGGACTAGGATTAGATGTCCGTGTGCAAGATGCAAAGAAGGAGTCCTTTTGGACCCTTTTGATCGTGGCACTTTGAAGGCGCACCTGCTGATGAATGGTTTCATGGATGGCTATACTCGGTGGATAAGTGAAGAAGATGATGATGATGAGGACGTCCACATGGCAGGGAATAACGACATGGCGGCGGGGCTAGACGAAGAGATGACCGATCGACACGAAGACGATGGCACCGGACATGGCGGCGGGGAAGAGTCCAGAAATAACGACGGCAGAGAAGATTCCGGACACGGCGAAGAAGAGTCCGGACATGGCGGAGAAGAGGCGGCGGTCACACCGCAGTCTTCGACGCTACTAAGTGCAGTCGTGCGGGATCCTCATGTTCGAGACCTCCTTTGCAAAGTACGACTAGCGAGAGAGCTGCTTCTAGAGAGGAGGCTAAGCTAGCGCAACTTGAAGTAGACTCGAAGACTCCATTGTATGACAGTTGCGATCCCGAGGTGACCCGATTGAGTTTCACGCTCGAACTTCTAAAGACGAAGGCCAAAAACAAATGGACAGACAAAAGCCTCGATGAGCATTTGAAGTATCTACATAATAAAGTTCTTCCCGCGGGGAACCTGTGTCCTACTAGTGTCGAGGAGGCCAAGAAAATCGTTTGCCCTTTTGATTTGCCGCACATTAGGTCATTTATCGAGGGGGGGGGCATGCGGAAAAAACCAGCTGTCCAGTGTGCAATGCTTCTCGATACAAGAAGGCAGGAAAGAATGCAACGGTATTTCGTAGATCCTAAGGAAGCAAAGCTCATGCGCTGGCACGCGGAGAGGAAGAAGCCCGACGATGGAGATGATCTGAAGCTGAGACACCTCGTAGATGGTAGCCAATGGAGAGCATTCAACGCCGTATATGGATTTGCTGCAGAAGCTCCAAGGAACATCGTGCTTGGTGCGAGTACCGGTGGCTTGAATCCGTTTGGAAACCAGAACACCAACCACATCACATGGCCCGTGTTTGTATGGATGTATAACCTCCCCCCATGGAAGTGCATGAAGACAAAGTACATACACATGAGCATGCTGATTCAAGGGCCGAAACAACCGGGAAATAGTATTAACCTGCGTATGGGGCTTCTGCAAGAGGAGCTAGACACGTTATGGAAAACATCAGCATGGACATGGGACGTCGGCAAAGGAGAGTATTTCCATATGAGAGCCGCACTGATGACGACTGTCGGTGTCAAAACCGGCCGATCTCGGGTAGGGGGTCCCGAACTGTGCGACTGAGGATCGAAGGTAACAGGAGGCAGGGGACACGATGTTTACCCAGATTCGGGCCCTCTTAATGGAGGTAATACCCTACTTCCTGCTTGATTGACTTTGATGAGTATAGGGGTTACAAGAGTTGATCTACCTCGAGATCGTAATGGCTAAACCCTAGATGTCTAGCATGTATGATTATTATTGCCTCTACGGACTAAACCCTCCGGTTTATATAGACACCGGAGGGGCCTAGGGTTGTACTGTTAGGTTCTATGGTAGGGTGCGTCGACTGCAAATTAAAATTTTCCTACGCACAGAACAACAGGAACATGCTATGGGAGATGGATCATAGTTCGTTACCACTAGACGCGCAGTGTCGTGTAGCGGAAGAAGAGTTGGGGCAGCGCGTCCGCGTGGATCGTCTCCTCCTCGTCCGATCTCCCTCGAACAGCCGGTCGTCGGATTCCTCGTACAGGTTCGCCGGAGCAGCGCAAGTGCACCACATCTAACGGTATCCGCGGGTGCAGGAGGAACGTCGTGCAACGGACTGCTAGGTCCGATCACATAACCGGCGGTGAGTGGAGGTGTCTATTCGCAACACATGCAAACCCTAGTGACAGCGCCGAAGCGATCAACCGCATGAGTGTGCGACACCTCCACTTTATATAGGCGTCCGTCACGGGCTCAACACTTGGGCCTCGCACGGACCCTAAAGCCCATAAGTCTACTCGGCCACAATCCGAATACAACTCGGATCACATCCGACCAGTGTCCTCGGATTTGACCTCGTAGGTTCCTTCCCTTAAGCGCGCGACCCCTTAGGTTCAAGCCGGCTTGGTCGCAGCTCGAATCACCTCCGAACTGCACGGTTGGTAGTGGCCCCTAGCAAGGCATGCCGAACACCAAGCAGACTATGAAGCTGGTTAGGCAAACCTGTACATCATACTTCCATTCCTTTTGCCACACGATATATGTTGTCCGGCTCAAGGCGAGTCTGTCATCCTTGTGCTAGCCCGACCTCTTTCTCGTTCCAGTGATGCCAACCACAAACCGGATTATCTCATAATCCTTGTCGCATGACCATGCTTATCCCGGTCGGATCACACGAGGGCCCAGAGTACATCTCTCCTGATCGGAGGGGCAAATCCCATCTGCTCGACCATGTCTCACAGCATGGGTCTGGACAAGCCCGAAACCTACCTTTGTAACTACCCAGTCACGGAGTAGCGTTTGGTCGGCCCAAAGCAAGTCTGTCACCATCCCGAGTACATGTGCCAGCTCAGGTCTTAGGACATAGAACGTATGTTGTACTAGAGACTCACATATGACATATTGCTGCATCTCATAGTTGGGTCTGTCCGACTCGGATCTTATCTCGACTCGGATCCGACTACGTCGAATCTGACCAGATCCTTCCAAGTCCATATTATCCTGTTAGCATCCAATGCTCCATGGCTAGTGAGACCAAGCCATCGACTATGTCATATGCTAGTCTAGTTGGCTGTGCGTCCACACAGCCCTTTCGACTAGGGACCTTTTAGGACAGTTATCATACAATGCATAGTCCCACAAACAAGTCACGTACTTGCTAATACACATCATTGATAATGTCCAAGGACTATCTTTATTCATAGACACATAGGAAATATCATCATACATGATTGCCTCTAGGGCATATCTCCAACATGTACAGAGTCAGTTTATAGAGAAAGGAAACTTCATATCCGAACGCCAAGCTTGCCATCCACGCAAAGGAGAGTCCCATCCAGACACGGGGGAAGGCCTTCAGTCTTGTATCTTCACGGACCATCAATCCGGCCCATGTCACATAGCCCGAACACCCGGGGACCCCCTAATCCAGGACTCCCTCAGTAGCCCCTGAACCAGGCTTCAATGACAATGTGTCCGGCGCACAAATTGTCTTCGGCATTGCAAGGCGGGTTCCTCCTCCGAGTACTCCAAAGCAGTTGAACAAGAGAACTATATCCGGCTCTGTATAACAGTTACAAGCCTGAACAACAAGGGTAAAATACTTAAACAAAATAAGTCATGTCTAATGACAGCTTTTTCGGCGAGATGTTATGTTCTGGCCTTATTATTATTTTGAATCTTTTTTGGCCCCCACCTCGCGCTTCGAGGCGCGGTCTCCATTGACATGTCTTGTCAAAGCAGAGATCATGTCCCCTTATTGCGGGATTCTCATCAATACGGGTTTGGGTAATCCAACTGTGCCGTTTGCACGACCCCTTGGGAATAGGCAAGTTTTAAGGCTCGAGAGGGGGCGCTTGATATTCATTGCCTTTATAAGAGGATAAGGACCCTTTTTTTACCCCACGCCTTCTTCTTCCTCAGCCTTCCCATCCTCAAGCTCTAGTGCCCAAGCTTCAGTCTTTTCCCTCACCACCGAACATTCTAGCCATGTCCGGATCCGGCTCTCAAGGCAAATGGGTAACCTCCTCCGTGACGGAGAAGGACATCAAGGAGCTCCGGGAGGCGAGGTACTTGACAGTGGAAACCAAACACAGGCTCCCTGCCAAAGAGCAAGTTATCCCCAGTCCTGAGCCCGGCGAGAGGGTTGTGTTCATCCCTCACTTCCTCCACGGACTAGGGTTTCCCCTCCACCCCTTTGTTCGAGGTCTCATGTTCTATTATAGGCTCGATTTTCACGATCTAGCCCCAAACTCCTTCCTCCACATCTCGGCATTCATCGTCATGTGTGAGGCTTTCCTCCGCATCCCCCACTTCTGCCCGTGGCTCAAGGCTTTCAACGTGAAGCCGAAGGTGATCGACGGAGAGCACACGGATTGCGGCGGCGCCATGATGAGCAAACTCCCCAATGTTACCTGGCCCAGAGGGGCCTTCGTGGAGACCGTCAAGACATGGCAGCAGGAGTGGTTCTACATCACCGAACCTCGCGGCACCAAGTGGGCGGCCGCTCCTGCTTTCAGATCCGGACCCCCGCTGCGGCTTGCGTCGTGGACCAACAAGGGTCTTGACTGGGGATCATCCGACGAGGCGCTGAAGCTGCAAAAGTGCATCAAAAGCATCATAGAGAAGGACACCAGCCTCATTGACGTGATCCATGTGATGCTCATCCGCCGAACCCTTCCCTGCCAACGCCGGCCTCTCCGGATGTGGGAGTTCAATTCGTAAGGGCCGTGGACCCTGCAGCGATTCTTCGGCACAACGCACGAAGCAATCTGGAAGTTGCTCTTCAAGACTCAAAAGTCGTGGCCATAGACGTCTGAGGACATCAGCCTCGACTACAATCATCCGGCTTCCCCGGTAAGTGCTATATTTCCGAACATAACTTAGTACATTAATCAAAATGGGTGTACTGAGAATTCCGTCCTGTAACAGGGTTGGACAAAGAAGGCAGAGCGGATCAGGTGTCCGGCTCCACTCCCCGAAAACCCAGCTGATCCTCTGTTAATGAATATGCTGGTTCCGGCGCCCTATCAGGCGCCAGAGAAAAAGGCCAAGAAAAAGAACAAAGAGGCAAAAGGCGGACTCCTCCGTAAAGGTACTTTGGACGCAGTGTCTGGAGAGACCGAAACTCACTCTTCCCACGAGGAAGACGAAGATGAAGAGGAGGAGGAGGAGGCAGAAAGCAATTCTCCCCCTAAGGGGAGGAGGAAGAGAAGGGCGGCCTCTGTAGACCCAGAGGTGGAGGCGCTCAAGAGGGGGGAAATATACCTCCTGGACGGCTCGGATTTGGATGCTGAAGCCATCCCCAAGTGGCGCCCCGGGCCGAAGCCCCTTGCCGCATCGTAAGTACACGATGGTGCCTCTCATATGCCCAATCTTTATGATTGTAATTTAACATATTGTACGGTGTAGTCCGGACCGCGATCTCCCCCAACAATCATCGGAGGGGAATTCTTTGGATCCGAAGATGATGGAGAGCGAGTCGCCTTCGGCAGCCTCCTCGCCTATCACTACGGACGACACCGAAGTGTTGTCTGTTGGGTTATGTAGTATTTCAAAAAAGTTCCTACGATCACGCAAGATCTATCTAGGAGCAGCATAGCAACGAGCGGGGAGAGTGTGTCCACATACCCTCATAGACCGAAAGCGGAAGCATTAAGTAACGCGGCTGATGTAGTCGAACGTTTTCGCGATCCAACCGATCAAGTACCAAACGAACGGCACCTCCGCGATCTGCACACGTTCAGCTCGGTGACGTCCCTCGAATTCTAGATCCAGCTGAGGCCGAGGGAGAGTTTTCTTCAGCACGACGGCGTGGTGACGGTGATGATGAAGTTACCGACGCAGGGCTTCGCCTAAGCACTACGACAATATGAACGACATGGAAAACTGTGGAGAGGGGCACCACACACAGCTAAGAAATCAACTTGTGTGTCTATGGGGTGCCCCCTCCCCCGTATATAAAGGAGGGGAGGAGGGGGCCGGTCGGCCTCAAGGGGCGCGCCCGAGGGGGGGATCCTACTACTAGGAGTAGGTTCCCCCCTTTCCTAGTCCAACAAGGAGGGGATGGAAGGAGGAAGGGGAGAGAAGGAAGGAGGGGTGCGCCGCCCCCACCCCTTATCCAATTCGGACTGGGGGCGTGCGCCACCTCTTGGCCGGCCCTCTCTCCTCTAAG
>NC_057811.1:260354358-260361012 GCF_018294505.1 Triticum aestivum
GTAACCCTTCGGCACTCCGGTTTTATCCAAACTCTCCAGAACACTTCCGGTGTCCGAACAACATGGTCCAATATATCTATGTCCCGACCATTTTGAGACTCCTCGTCATGTCTGTGATCTCATCCGGGACTCCGAACAACCTTCGGTACATCAAATCACATAAACTCATAATACCAATCGTCATCGAACGTTAAGCGTGCGGACCCTACTGGTTCGAGAACTATGTAGACATGACCGAGACACTTCTCCAGTCAATAACCAACAGCGGAACCTGGATGCTCATATTGGTTCCTACATATTCTACGAAGATCTTTATCGGTCAAACCGCACAACAACATACGTTGTTCCCTTTGTCATCGGTATGTTACTTGCCCGAGATTCGATCGCCGGTATCATCATACCTAGTTCAATCTCGTTACCGTCAAATCTCTTTACTCATTCCGTAGTGCATCATCCCGCAACTAACTCATTAGTCACATTGCTTGCAAGGCTTATAGTGATGTGCATTACCGAGAGGGCCCAGAGATACCTCTCCGACAATCGGAGTGACAAATCCTAATCTCGATATATGCCAACTCAACAAACACCATCGGGGACACGTGTAGAGCATCTTTATAA
The DNA here is from genome assembly GCF_018294505.1 of Triticum aestivum. Lineage (NCBI taxonomy): Eukaryota > Viridiplantae > Streptophyta > Magnoliopsida > Poales > Poaceae > Triticum > Triticum aestivum. The sequence goes on from NC_057811.1 coordinate 260,354,977, forward strand.
TCACCCAGTTACGTTGTGACGTTTGATAGCACACTAAGTGTTCCTCCGGTATTCGGGAGTTGCATAATCTCATAGTCATAGGAACATGTACAAGTCATGAAGAAAGCAATAGCAATAAACTAAACGATCACAGTGCTAAGCTAATGGATGGGTCTTGTCCATCACATCATTCTCTAATGATGTGATTCCGTTCATCAAATGACAACACATGTCTATGGCTAGGAAACTTAACCATCTTTGATTAACGAGCTAGTTTAGTAGAGACATACTAGGGACACTTTGTTTGTCTATGTATTCACACATGTACTAAGTTTCCGGTTAATACAATTGTAGCATGAATAATAAAAATTTATCATGATATAAGGAAATATAAATAACAACTTTATTATTGCCTCTAGGGCATATTTCCTTCAGTCTCCCACTTGCACTAGAGTCAATAATCTAGATTACATAATAATGATTCTAACACCCATGGAGTCTTGGTGTTGATCATGCTTTGCTCGTGAGAGAGGCTTAGTCAACGGGTCTGCAACATTCAGATCCGTATGTATCTTGCAAATCTCTATGTCTCCCTCCTTGACTTGATCGTGGATGGAATTGAAGCGTCTCTTGATGTGCTTGGTTCTCTTGTGAAATCTGGATTCCTTTGCCAAGGCAATTGCACCAGTATTGTCACAAAAGATTTTCATTGGACCCGATGCACTAGGTATGACACCTAGATCGGATATGAACTCCTTCATCCAGACTCCTTCATTTATTGCTTCCGAAGTAGCTATGTACTCAGCTTCACACGTAGATCCCGCCATGACACTCTGCTTGGAACTACACCAACTGACAGCTCCACCATTCAATATAAACATGTATCCGGTTTGTGACATAGAGTCATCTGGATCAGTGTCAAAGCTTGCATCGACGTAACCATTTACGACGAGCTCTTTGTCACCTCCATAAACGAGAAACATATCCTTAGTCCTTTTCAGGTATTTCAGGATGTTCTTGACCGCTGTCCAGTGATCAACTCTTGGATTACTTTGGTACCTCCCTACCAAACTAATAGCAAGGCACACATCAGGTCTGGTACACAACATTGCATACATGATAGAACCTATGGCTGAAGCTGTCGGGACCCTGATTCTAAGTCACACCGATCTAGCATGTAACACCTCATATCACTTTGCGGCCTCACGCACGGTATTCCCACGGGTGTCGCCTTACCATGGCCCGGGACCGTTTGCGCCTTTTGGCTCACGTATATGATAGTGTCGCTAGCATCCATATGACAAAGAACCCGGGCCGACATGACTAGTCGTGAACCCAAAGTGGCACTAACTTACGGGGACAGGCATACAAGAAACAACATCGAGCATGTCGGTCAGCAGCGTGCGAATCCGGGCTGTAGCACTGGGCTAACAGGACTCCGGGAACCCGGGCTGTAGCAGGCTAGGCAGGACTCCGGATGTCACCGCGTGACATTTCCCCGAAGGGACAGACACATGAACGAAGTGAATCACATGCCGGCCAGTCTAAGTGTTCCGGAGCAGTAGTGCTGGGCTAGCAGGACTCCGGTAAACCGGGCTGTAGCGGACTACCATGGCTCGGTGGAAGCACTAGACTACATTTCCCCATAAGAGAGGCTACCAAGGATAGACAACTAGGTTGTCGGATCCCACACATAGCAATACACGTTACGCGTACGCATAACATGCAAGTATGTGCTGTACAACATGGCATCACAACATAACGCAAACTCATATAGATAAAAAGGCCCAGAAGAGCCACATAGCATTAAGTACAAACAGGGGTCACATGACCCATCATTCAGAGCATACAAGCAACGGAAGCATTACATGTCTGAGTACAGACATCTACAAAAGAAAAGGGCGAGAAGCTTGACTATCTACAAGCCCCTCCCAAGGGTACAAGATCGTAGCTGAGGTACAAGCTACTCGTCGAAGTCCAAGCGGAACTACTAATAAGACTGAAGTCTCCGCTGCAAAAACATAAATAAAGCAACATGAGTATAAAGGTACTCAGCAAGACTTACATCAGATCCTATCATACATGCATTTGTATCAAGAAGGTAGTGTGGGTTTTAGTTGCAGCAAGCCAGCTTTGACTCAGTGGCTATCCTGTTCTACGACTACGAGAAACTTCTTTAAGGTAAGAAGGCGCACACGAGTCCACTAATCACCACCTCAATACAGCACTATGGATTCATTCCCGTCTCACTACGAGAAGCCATCCATAGCACTCACACTTATCTTGAGCATTTTAGAGTATCCACTTCAAGTTGTCTATGTACCACGTAAGCATCCAAGAAGTCCATAACCGAGGACACGGCTATTCGAATAGATCATGATAACCCTGCAGGGGTGTACTGCTTCACACACGCTCTCGCCACTTACCGCCATGTACACGTCATGTACCTCGGCAACCTTCAAGCGGAAGCCTGGCGAGGGTGTCGGCCATGACCTGACTAACCACACAAGACTCTAGTCCAGGTTTATCGCCTATTCGGGTTCCATCCGCAAGGAGATCCGGCCGGGGTGTCGCTCACGGCCCCAAACGATGTGTACAGGGTTCCCGAGCCCACCATCCGGGTGCCACTCGGTACACCGGGCCACGTGTGCCTAGTCTGTCCCAAGCCCACCCTGTCGGGTGCCACTCGGTAGAAAAATAGCACTACCTACAAACCCCAGAAACTAGTTGCAACTCCTAGACAGAGATCAAGTTGGTTAATAAGTCGAGAGGGGCACTTAAGCATTCCAATGTGTGGTAGTAGCTAGTCATTGGACAACATACACAGAACTCAGTGCTTAAGGACGGTTCCAGTGAGACAACCCACCATGTACTCCTACATGGCCTCTCACCGCTACCTTTACCAAATCGTGTTCATACACTTAACTCTCAGCACCAGAACATATCGTAACACTCCAATTCATTCCCAATGAATCAGACCTGACACAACTCTAAGCAATAGCAGGCAAGGCATGGTAGGAACACAACATGGCTCAATCAACTCCTACACATGCTAGTGGGTTTCAACTATTTACTGTGGCAATGACAGGTCATGCAGAGGAATGGGTTCAACTACCGCAGCATAAAGTAGCAGTTGAATCGTTGTTGTCCTAATGCAGTAAAAGAGAGCAGGAGCGAGAGAGTAGGATTGTATCGGAATGAACAAGTGGGTTTGCTTGCCTGGTAGATCAACAGGGTGGCACTGCTCCTCAGACAGGTACTCTGGAACACTCTCCGGAGCAGGACCTATCGAGAAGGAACGGTGTCGACAATCAAAACACAATCATATGCAACAATATGATGCATGAATATGGCATGAATATGTGATGTATTTTGAGCCAATGCATTTAGCATTCAACTTGGAAGAGATCCATTTGAACCAAAGGTTCAAATGCAACTCTAATTTAAGTCCTTATATATGCCATTTATATGTTTTCACTTATACAGTAGGTATAAGTTGGTTTGTCATGCATGAAACTAGTACAGATGGATAGATTGCATTTTTCTGATAATTTTTCATATATAAATTATTTAAATCTGAGCTACGGTTGAATTTCTATGAATTTTAGAAGTTTTGAACATTTTCTGGAATTTCCTGATTTAATTTAAATCCAGAAAAAGGGTTTATTGCGTCAGCACTGCGTCATCATGACGTCAGCGGGTTAGCGGCGCTGACCAAGTCAAACCTGACGTGTGGGGTCCACACGTCAGTGACTCAGTGTTAACCGGAGGGGTTTTCTAGTTAATCTAAATTATTTAGCGGTGCTGGGGCCCATTGTCAGTGTCAGTGGGGGTAGATTAGAGGGTGATTAACCTTAAGCTAATCACCTGACAAGTCGGGCCCACATGGCAGGCCAGAGAGGTCGTCGCCGGCGACCTCTGGACGCGGCGGCGTCCGCGATATAGGCCACGGGGGCGGCAGCTGAGGGCACCGGGGCGTAGCCCGGGCTCGTCCGCATCCAGGGGAGGCGACGGAAGGACGCGGGGATGCCGGAGCTCGCCGGAATCAAGCTCGGGGCGGCGACCAGAGCACGGGTTCGAGCGGGATGCGGCTACGAGGCACGGCAGGGGCTGCGGAGGTTCACTACGGCTTCCTGGCGTCACCAGGAGCACGGTGACGCGCTCGGGAGCGGCTAGTTTGGCTTCTGGTCACGGTGGCACCATGGACGGCGGTGAGGCACTACGACCGCAGCAAGGAGGGGTGCTGGAGCACGCAAAAGCAAGGGGGAGAAGAGGGGTTCGAGTCAGTGGCTCACGGTGAGGCCGGCGAGCAGATCAGCAGCTCGGGGGAGGCCCTGCAGGCGACGAGCGGCCGGTGGAGATCCGTGGCGGCCGGAGACGAAGATGGCGATGGCGACGGCTCCACGGGGCGCTCCGGCTTGCGTGGCTCGGCGGAGAGCTTCAAAGCGAGGAGGCGGAGCTCCTGGGCGTGCCGGAGAGGCGAGGGGGTGGCGGTGGCTACGGCAACGGTGGCCGGTGGCGACGGCAGCGCTCGGCCGTGAGAGAGAGAGCGAGGGGGAAGAGAGAATGGGCACGGGAGAGAGCGAGAGAGGTGCGGGACGGCGCGTGGCGTCGTTCGGGCGATCCAGGCGACGAGGGGAGAAGCAGGAGGTGGCGCGCATGCGCGCGGGCGGCGAGCGCGTGCCCCTGTCCTCCTGGCGCGAGGAAGGGGACGACTGGCACGGCTAGCTGGCTGGGCCGGCCTGCTGGGCCGCTGGGCCAGGCCAGGTAAGTTTCTCCCTTTTCCTAGTTTGTTTCTGTTTTCTAATTTTCTGACATTTGTTTGATTTAGTAGAAATACTAAACCATTTATTTGCTTCTGTCAATTTTTGCAGGGACCTAAGGGATTAATCCAAAGCCCCTCACCAAAATTCAGAATTTTTGGACATATATAAAATATATAACATATATATATCCAATGCAAATAATTACTGCATTAATTCCAAATGGCCAAGATAAATATTTATGAGCTCCTAAAAATATTGGCCAAGGTAAACATAGCAAGTTTCGTTAACAGGTTCCAGACTTGGCAGAAAACAGAGCATGGCAGAAACAGACATTATGAGGGCATCTTGGTGAGCTTGATGCACTCACCACAAAGCAATGCATGACCAAACAAGCATACAAACAGCAATAGGGAATGTTTATGAAGCTACCCATGGCAAGAGAAAGTACATAGAATGTATGAAACAACTACAACAAGCTTGGCAAAATTGAATATCATGTTAACAATCTGCCAGAAATATTTTATAGCAAAAGTAGATCAAGCTTGGGTCATGCTAGGGCACTCCATAATTGCAAACAAGAGCATGGATGTATCAGCTAAAACAATATCTACAAAACATCCTTACTAAACATCTCCAAAAGGAGCATGGATCTCTCTGTAGACACATAGATACATGGCAACAAAATAACAGCAGTCACAAACTTAGTGAAAATACTAAGTCCCTGAAATCAGAAACATTACGAAGCCTAGTTTGCATGCTTGTGCTAGTCACCAAATAGATCAAAAAAATACATGGCATACACCTCTGCAAAGATGGCATGGCATACATCAAAACACATGTAGAGCTCATACTCATAAGATGCACAGATTAAATGCAACAAAAATAACAAATCCTCAAGTTCTAATAAGTAACAGCAGATAACAGCAACTAGCACTCTTGCATCAGAGATTTGGGCATCAAGATGGACTCAAATGAATATGGTGTAATGTAACAAAGTGAAAAGCATCTCGAGACGAACATTTCTATATATTACACGCACGAAATGGAGCTATATGCAGAGAGTTATGATGCGTCAAAATATGCAACAAAATGTAAAATATTCGGGACTTGGGGAAAATCGAGTGGGGAGAAAGTCAACCCTTGGTGTGAGATCTGGATCAGGCCTTGAGCTTGGGCCGCTGGAGTTCGGGGCGCTGGGGGAGAGGAGACGTTCGGGCGGCGGCCGGAGGGAGAGGGCGAGGAGGAGCGCCGGACGGGGAGGGAGGCGCCGGCGCGCGGGGGCGGCGACCGC
>NC_057811.1:260361654-260366299 GCF_018294505.1 Triticum aestivum
GGGGCGGCGCCCGCGGGTCGCGACGGCGGCGGGATGGGCCCCGCGGGCCCGATCCGGGCCTGGCGCGGTGGAGACGGCAGCGGGGTGACGTGGCGCGACGTGATTCGCCGGGCACGGTGGCGCAGTTGACGGGCGGACATGTCCGGGCGGGGAGGATTTTGTCCGGTGGCGCGAGGTGGAAGGAGGCTAGGGTTCATCCGCGAAATTTCGGGGGGAGGTGCAAATATATAGGCAGAGGGAGCTAGGAGAGTCCAAACGGGGTGCGGTTTTCGCCCACGCGATCGTGAACGAAAGACCGAGAGCATGGCGTTGGCTTAGAGTGGTTTTGGGCTGTTTTGGAGGGGGGTTTTGCTGCAACACACAAAAGGACTTTGCGGTTGCCCGGTTAACCGTTGGAGCACCAAACGACCTCCAAATGGCATGAAACTTGACAGGTGGTCTACCGGTGGTATACCAAGGCCACTTGGCAAGCCTCGGTCCATTCCGAGAACGTTCAACACCCACTCACGAAAAGAAACAAGAGGGGTGCGCCGGAGGAGGTGGGAGTGCCAGATTGCAAAACGGACAACGGGGAAAATGCTCGGATGCATGAGACGAACACGTATGCAAATGAGATGCACATGATGACATGATATGAGATGCATGACATGAACAAAATGCAAAACAAAAAACAAAACCCGACCACGGAGGGAATATCATAACACATAGCCGAAAATGGCAAGAGTTGGAGTTACAAATATGGAAAGTTACATCCGGGGTGTTACAACACTCCACCACTACGAGAGGATCTCGTCCCGAGATCTAGGATGGCACCGGAGAGAAACGAAAGAGGAAAAGGTAAAACAAAGTTGCTTCTTGACAAACGAGTGAAACCAATGAACCTTGAGAGGTCGCAATGCTTGAAGAAATGTCACGACGGAGGTGAACAAAATTTAAAACACTCCGTTATCAAAGAGGAACAAGGAACATTGCGAGAACCTTAGTAGGTTGAAGGACATGAAACAAGAGCTTAACGGATCAAAATTAATATGAAACACATCGGTAGAAAAGAGAAACAAGGAACACCATGTGAACTTTGGAGTTAAGTGACACGATAGATATTTAAACCACTCCGGTTAAAACAAGATAGGGAAGGAATAAGAATGATAAAATTTGGGCAGCACTCCGACTGAAAATGGAAGGAATTGAACATGATCTCGACAAGATGAGAGGATACTCGATGAATTTACCAACACACTGCCTCCGTAACTAATGAAAGAATGGCACAAGGGGTCAGAAAGATTTCAGACATCACTGTAACGCCCACGATGCGGCTATATCTCCCACGTGTCGAGGCACGACTTAGAGGCATAACCGCATAGTGGTTTTGTCGCAAGAAGGGTCATCTTCACACAATCCCATGTAATGAACAAGAATGGGATAAAGAGTTGGCTTACAATCGCCACTTCACACAATACATAAATTTAAATAATACATCATCCAAAATACACACATAGACCGACTACGGTCAAGATCCAAATGAAAATAAGATAACCCCAAATGCTAGATCCCCGATCGTCCCAACTGGGCTCCACTACTGATCATCAGGAAAAGACACATAGTAACGACCACGTTCCTCATCGAACTCCCACTTGAGATCGATCCCATCATCTGCACTGGCATCGTCGGCACCTGCAACTGTTTTGGTAGAATCTGTGAGTCACGAGGACTCAGCAATCTCACACCCGCGAGATCAAGACTATTTAAGCTTATAGGAAAGGATGGTGTAATGAGGTGGAGCTGCAGCAGGCAATAAGCATATATGGTGGCTAACATACGCAAAAGAGAGCGAGAAGAGAAGCAACGGAGCGGTCGTCATCTAGCAATGACCAAGAAGTGATCCTGAACTCCTACTTACGTCATGCATAACTCAAACCGTGTTCACTTCCCGGACTCCGCCGAGAAGAGACCATCACGGCTACACACACAGTTGATGTATTTTAATTGGGTCAAGTGACAAGTTGTCTACAACCGAACATTAACAAATTCCCATCTGCCTCATAACCGTGGGCACGGCTTTCGAAAGATAATACCCTGCAGGGGTGTCCCAACTTAGCCCATCATAAGCTCTCACGGTCAACGAAGGATAAACCTTCTCCCGGAAAGACCCGATCAGTCTCGGAATCCCGGTTTACAAGACATTTCGACAATGGTAAAACAAGACCAGCAAAGCCGCCCGATGTGCCGACAAATCCCGATAGGAGCTGCACATATCTCGTTCTCAGGGCACACCGGATAAGTCAAGTTACGAGTAAAACCAGACCTCGAGTTTCCCCGAGGTGGCCCCGCAGGCTGCTCGGTTCGGACCAACACTCGAAGGAGCACTGGCCCGGGGGGGTAAAATAAAGATGACCCTCGGGCTCGCGAAAACCCGGGGGAAAGGCTTAGGTGGCAAATGGTAAAACCAAAGTTGGGTCTTGCTGGAGGAGTTTTATTCAAGGCGAACTGTCAAGGGGGTCCCATAAATCACCCAACCACGTAAGGAACGCAAACTCAAGGAACATAATACCGGTATGACAGAAACTAGGGCGGCAAGAGTGGAACAAAACACCAGGCATAAGGCCGAGCCTTCCACCCTTTACCAAGTATATAGGTGCATTAATAGAATAAGAGATATTGTGATATCCCAACATATCCATGTTCCAACATGGAACAAACTTCAACTTCACCTGCAACTAGCAACGCTATAAGAAGGGCTGAGCAAAAGCGGTAACTTAGCCAAACAACGGGTTGCTAGGAAAGGATGGTTAGAGGCTGACATGGCAATATGGGAGGCATGATATAGCAAATGGTAGGTAGCGCAGCATGGCAATAGAGCGAACAACTAGCAAAGCAAAGATAGAAGTGATTTCGAGGGGTGGTCATCTTGCCTGCAAAGTTCTCAGAGTTGTCAAAAGCTTGATCCTCGTAAGCATACTCAACAGGTTCCTCGTTCACGAACTCGTCTCCCGGCTCTACCCAAGATAAGAACACAAGCAATGGAACCACAATCAATCACGAGAAAAGCACAAGCAACATGATGCAAAACATGTATGATATGCGAGATATGATATGCGATGCATATGCGTGCTCCAGAAGGAAAATGATGAACAAGGCAGTAACTTGGAAAACCAAGCATGCCACTGGAAAGATGAGATGATTTCGGTTGAAATCGATATAAAGATCACCGGAAACGGATGCACGGTTTGCAAATGGCAAGCAAAACAAGAATGACACGAATCTGCGATTAACAGCATGATAGCACTTAAAATGCAACGATTAACAATGCTACAGCACTCCAACATAGCAACATAGCATATGACAGTAATCTACAGGAGATGCTTGACAAAATATGAACACTGAGCTATGGCTAGATCACAACATAACAAGCTCAAACAAGCATGGCAAAAGTGCAAAAGATAACAGGTTCACAGACGGTGAAATTACTGGACATGTCTGAAACAGCATCAGGTAGCAATGTTCAGAGGACGAAAACAACATGCTACAGGAACTTAACATGGCAAAACAAGGCATTAAAATATTCTACTAAATGCATATGACAGAAGTCCCTTACTGACCATAAGCCAAAAAGGACCAGAAGATATGATGGCAAGCATGTAAACATAGCAAGTTTCGTTAACAGGTTTCAGACTTAGCAGAAAACAGAGCATGTCAGAAACAATAATATGAAGGCATCTTGGTGAGCTTGATGCACTCACCAAAAAGCAATGCATGAAAAAACAAGCATACCTACAGCAAGATGGCATGTTTATGAAGCTATCCATGGCAAGAACAAGAGCATAGCATGTATGGATCAACTACAATAATCTTGGCAAAAATGAATATCATGTTAAGAATCTGCCAGAAATATTTTATAGCAAAAGTAGAGCAAGATCGAGTCATGCTATGGCATTCCATAATTGCAAACAAGGGCAGTAATTGATCAATTACAATAATATCTACAAAACATCCTTACTGAACATCTCCAAAATATGCATGGATCTCTCTGTAGCATCAAGTTTACATGGCAACAAAATAACAGCAGACAAAGACAGAGAAAACACTAAGTCCCTGAAATCAGAAACATTACGGGGCCTAGTTTGCATGCTTGTGATAGTCACCACAGAGATCACAAAAATACATGGCATACACCACTGGAAAGATGGCATGGCATAAAACAAAACACATGTAGAGCTCATGCCCATAAGATGCACAGATTAAATGATACAAAAATTACAAATCTCCAAGTTCTGCTAAGAACCAGCAGATAACAGCAACTAGCACTCTTGCACCTGAGATTTGGGCATCAAGATGGCCTCTAATGAACATGGTGCAATTGAACAAAATGTAGAGCATCGCGAGATGAACATTTCTATATATTACACGCGCGAAATAGAGCTATATGCAGAGAGTTATGGAGCATTGAACAGGGACACATGCTGTAAAAATATCATGACTTAGAGAAAATTCGGGATCGGGAAAAGTCAACCGTACGGGATTTTGGATCCGGATCTGAGAGGTTCGTCGGGGCAGCGGCTCGGCTCGCCGGAGAAGAAGGAGGGAGGGGCGGCCGGCGTGGGCTCGGGGCCGTCGGGGAAGGAGGCCGGCCGGAGGAGCTCGGCGGGGA
>NC_057811.1:260366644-260374255 GCF_018294505.1 Triticum aestivum
GGCGGCGGCGTACGGGCTGCCACGTGGCGGCCCCCGATTCGTCGGGCGGAGGCGGTGGACACGTCCGGCGGCGGGGAAAATTTTTCCAGGCGCGAGGTGGAAGAGGGCTAGGGTTTCATCTGCGATCGTTTTCGGGAGGGGATGCACTTATATAGCTAGAGGGAGCTAGGAGAGTCCAAATGAGGTGCGGTTTTCGCCCACACGATCGTGATCGAACGACCTACAACATGGAAGAGAGTTTGGTGGGTTTTGGGCTGTTTAGAGAGGGGGGTTTGCTGCAATACACAAATGGACATTGCGGATGCCCGGTTAACCGTTGGAGTACCAAACGACCTCCAAATGGAACGAAACTTGACCGGTGGTCTACCGGTGGTATACCAAGGCCACTTGACCAACCTCGGTCCATTCTGAGAACGTTTGACACTCGCTCACGAAAGAAAACAAGAGGGGTGCGCCGGAGGAGGTGGGAGCACCGGATTGCAAAATGGACAACGGGGAAAATGCTCGGATGCACGAGACGAACACGTATGCAAATGCAATGCGCATGATGACATGATATGAAATGCATGACATGAACAAAATGCAAAACGAAAGACAAAACCCGACCACGGAGGGAATATCATAACACATAGCCGAAAATGGCAAGAGTCGGAGTTACAAATATGGAAAGTTACATGCGGGGTGTTACAACACTCCACCACTACGAGAGGATCTCGTCCCGAGATCTAGGACTGAAAGAACTCCGGATATTCAGAACGGAGATGGTCCTCGCGTTCCCAGGTGGCTTCCCGGTCGGAATGGTGCGACCACTTCACTTTCAGGAATTTGATTGACTTGTTGCGAGTCTTGCGCTCAGTTTCTTCAAGAATAGCAATGGGGTGCTCATGATAAGACAGATCTTCTTGGAGGTCAATCTCTTCGAAGTTAATAGTGCGCTCAGGCGTCTTGAAGCACTTGCGAAGCTGTGACACATGGAACACATCGTGCACGTTCGTGAAGTTGGAAGGAAGCTCAAGTTGATAGGCGAGGTCGCCTCTTTTGCCAATGATCTTGAAATGACCCACGTATCTAGGGGCAAGCTTCCCTTTGATACCGAAGCGACGAGTGCCTTTCATTGGAGAGACGCGGAGATAGACATGGTCTCCGATCTCGAAAGCCACATCACGGTGCTTACTATCATAGTAACTCTTCTGGCGCGATTGCGCGGCTTTGAGATTATCACGGATGACTTTACACATTTCTTCAGCTTCTGTGATTAAGTCATTGCCAAGAAGTTGGCGTTCACCGGTCTCTGACCAATTGAGAGGAGTACGACACTTTCTGCCATAGAGAATCTCGAATGGGGCCTTGCCCGAACTCACTTGGAAGCTGTTGTTGTAGGAGAATTCAGCATATGGAAGACAATCTTCCCATTTCATGCCAAAGGAAATGACACAAGCCCTGAGCATATCTTCAAGAATTTGATTGACTCGCTCGACTTGGCCACTAGTTTGAGGATGGAAAGCTGTGCTGAAGCGAATGTTGGTGCCCATGGCCTTCTGGAAGGAGTCCCAGAACTTAGAGGTGAAAATGCTTCCACGATCTGAAGAAATCAATTGTGGAATGCCGTGCAAGGAGACAATTCTGGAGGTGTATAGCTCTGCCAACTGAGCTGCTGTGATGGATTCTTTGATTGGAAGGAAATGAGCCACTTTAGAAAGCTTGTCGATGACCACGAAGATAGCATCATTTCCGCGCTTGGACTTTGGAAAACCAGTCACGAAGTCCATTTCGATATGATCAAACTTCCATTCTGGGATAGCAAGAGGTTGGAGGAGACCAGCTGGTCGTTGGTGTTCTGCTTTCACTCTTCGACAGACATCACATTCATTCACGAATTGAGCAATTTCTCGCTTCATTCGAGTCCACCAATACGACTGCTTGAGGTCATGGTACATCTTCGTACTTATAGGATGAATGGAAAGGAGAGAATTGTGCGCCTCGTTCATTATGACTTCCCTTAGATCGCCTTTAGGAACCACAATCCGGTCCTCGAAGAATAAAGTGTCTCTGTCATCAATGCGATAGCACTTGTATTTGGAAAGACCCTTGTCGATACCACGTTTCACCTTCTTCACCATGGCATCAAGAAGTTGTGCCTCACGAATTTGATCTTCCAAAGTAGGAGAGACTATGAGGTTGGCAAGAAAGCCTTGAGGAACAACTTGGAGATTCAGCTTGCGGAAAGCTTCACAAAAATCCGGTTGGAATGGCTTGAGAATTAAGCTGTTGCAATAAGCTTTCCTGCTTAAAGCATCTGCAATGACATTGGCTTTGCCTGGAGCATATTCAATACTCGGATTGTACTCTTGAATCATTTCGACTCATCGAGTCTGCCTGAGGTTGAGGTTGGGCTGAGTGAAGATATACTTGAGATTCTTGTGATCGGTGAAAATGTCCACTTGTCTTCCCAACAAGAGATGTCTCCACATTATTAATGCATGGACAACTGCCGCCAACTCAAGATCGTGAGTGGGGTAGTTCTTCTCATTGGGCTTCAACTGACGAGAGGTATAGGCCACAACTTTCTTCTCTTGCATTAACACAGCACCGAGACCTTGGAGAGAAGCATCACAGAAAACTTCAAAAGGCTTGGATTCATCAGGAGGAGTTAAGACAGGAGCTGTGACTAGTTTCTCTTTGAGAGTGTTGAAAGCAACGTCACACTCAGGAGAATAGACATACTTCACATGCTTCTGGAGGAGGTTGGAAAGAGGCTTTGCAATCTTAGAGAATTTCTCAACGAATCTTCGGCAATAGCTTGCAAGACCAAGAAAACTGTGGAGCTGCTTGACATTATGAGGAGGTTCCCAATTCACAATTGCGGACACCTTCTCGGGGTTAACAGCGATGCCCTTGGCAGAGATGATGTGACCAAGGAAAAGAACTTCATCAAGCCAAAACTCACATTTGGAGAACTTCGCATAGAATTGATACTCTCTGAGCTTGTCGAGCACCAATCGCAAATGTTTGGCATGGTCCTTCTTATTCTTGGAGAAGACCAAGACATCATCGAGATACACCAGGACGAATTCATTGGTATAGGGGTTGAAGATGAAATTCATCATCTGAGAGAAAACTGGAGGAGCATTGACAAGGCCGAAAGACACGACAGTATATTCATAAGAACCAAAGCTTGTTCTGAATGCTGTCTTGGGAATATCTTCTTCACGAATGCGAATCTGATGATAACCCATACGAAGGTCAAGCTTGGAGAATACTTTAGCACCTTTGAGTTGCTCAAAAAGCTCATTGATGTTGGGAAGTGGATACTTGTTCTTGATTGTCTTCTTGTTCAATGGACGGTAGTCGACACAATGTCGGTCCGTGCCATCCTTCTTCTTTACAAAAAGAACACCACAACCCCATGGAGATGAACTCGGTCTGATCAAACCCAGACGCTCTTGTTCATCGAGCTGTTTCTTCAATTCCTTCAGCTCATTGGGTCCAAGCTTGTATGGACGCTTGCAAACGGGTTCAGTGCCAGGCTCTAGTTCGATAACGAACTCAACTGGCCGATGAGGAGGCATACCCGGAAGCTCTTCTGGAAAGACATCTTGATACTCACAAACGACTGGAATTTGAGAGATGGCATTCAATTCGCCCTTCTCATTGAGAGAAAATAACCGAATGGTTTCATCAGGAGCGGCATAAATGATGACATCCTCAGAAAAATGTGTCAATTGAATTTCCCTGGCAGCACAATCAAGTTGAGCCTTGTGCTTAGAAAGCCAGTCCATCCCGAGAATAAGATCAATATCCGAGTCACCAAGAACAACTGGAGAAGACAGAAATTTATAGTTCCCCATCTTGATGGAAATATCCGGAACCACCAAACTAGAACTCAAACGTTTACCCGGAGAAATCCATGGGTTTACTCAGATGAGAACAAGTGAATTCATGCTTGGCAAAAAACGGTCTTGACATGAAACAAAGCGAAGCACCAGTATCAAAAAGAACTTTTGTAGGAATATCATTAACAGGAAGATTACCCATTATCACAATCAGTAGATTCCTCCGCTTGAGCTGCATTCATCATGTTCACCTTTGCAGACTTTGGATTATGCTTGACCACTGCATTGCTGGAAGATCTGACAGGAGGAGGAGGCGGAAGACGCCTTTGGTTGAAGCACTTGTTAGCATAGTGACCTTTCTGCTGACACTTGTTGCAAGTCACCTCTGAGAGTGGACGGTGATAAGGAGCATTGGACTTTGGAGCTTGATTCTGAGACTTGTTCTGATAGCCAGAGTTGGAAGAACCATGGCCACCTTTGTTCTTCTGCTGATAAGGCTGACGAAACGGAGGAGGAGGAGGCAACCAGAACTTCTGTTGCTTAGCTGCCACAAGTGAGGAAGAAGAAGACTGAACTGCATCTCTGACTCACTTCTTAGAAGCCTCACACTTGAGCTGAGCAGCCTCTTGCTTCAGTGCCATGTTATAGAATTGATCAAACTGAGTAGGCTCAACAAGAACGAGAGCTAACTGGAGATCCTCTCTAAGGCCACCTCTGAAGTGATAGATCATGCTCTTTTCATCAGGAACGTCTTGTTTAGCGAAGCGAGCAAGTTTCTGAAACTGGATGTTGAATTGATACACAGACATGTTGCCTTGCTTGAGATTGCGGAACTCCTCACGCTTGCTCTCAACAACACTTTGTGGAATGTGGTGCGCTTTGAAATCCCGACAGAAGTCAGTCCAAGTGATCACACGACCTCCTCTGGAATCTTTGTATTGCTGAAACCAATCAACAGCTTGGTCCTTGAGCTAAAAAGAAGCGAACTTGACATAGTCCTCAGGCCTGACATTGCTACATTCAAAATGCTTGTTGATGTCCACGAGCCAATCATCGGCATCCGTGGCCTCAGCACAGTAGCTGAAAGACTTGGGCTGATTTGCGAGAAACTGGTTGAGTGTAGTGAAGTGAGGCTGATTGTTGCCTTGGCCTTGATTCCCTTGATTGCCTTGCCCTTGGGTACGTTCTTGCAAGAGTTGCAGAATCATCTGAGCATTGGCGTTGGTGGCTGCCATGATAGCTTGCCATGCCTCCGGAGGCGGAGGTGGTGGCGGAGGGTTCGCTTGACTCCCTTCATTGCGATCCGGATTCTGACGCGTTGGCGGAGCCATCCTGAAGAGGGTGACATCCGTTAGCATCTTGATAGAAAAATAGATAAGTAGAATCAACGGATAGAAATTGCAACATATAGTCTTCACAATAAACATTCGAACGAAGATGAATGAATGAATTCCGTAGTAAATCATCACACTTCCATAAGTTGAGAAGCCACTTAGAAAAAGGTATGAATCAACATCTGACTTCGAAGCAACTCGAATACCACAATACAAAACAAAACAAAGTATTGGCTTGCAGAATAAGCCGGAACAAACATATGATAGAGATTTCGTCCGAAGTTTTCGTGGTGGGGCCCACACGGGCTCAATCGTACAACACCATCATGTACAAGGCTGTGCACATGACATACAAAGCGTCCCCGAGTCGGCATAGCCAAGGACTCTTTAAGACACTACGAGACCACTGTAAAACCAACCGTGTATAGGCGGACCACTAGACGTCGAACCCCAATCTCATATCATGCGTCTGTCGGAAAGATATCCTAAGGCTACTTGAATTCCCACTTATTAACTCCCGAAACTTTCTGGTTATGCAATCTGGTGTTGGGGATACAGGGGACACAAAATATATCACCCAAACTAGCAATCCCTAGCTCCAGCTCTATCCATCCGTCAACACATAACCAAGAAACCTTCGGAAATCGTTTACCTCAACCTTCGAAAAGCATCCGTTGTACAAGTTATGGCAATACTCCCGAACTCCCGCCCCAGTACTGGGTGGCGTCGAGGTGATCTCACCAACAACTGCATAAAAGAGATTTCGATGTCGGCGAAACTCAGGTATTCCAGAACTGCAACGATAAAATTGTGACGACAACACCTCGGAGCTCAACTCTCCGGGACACTGCCACAACCCCTAAATGTCAGGAGGCACCAAGAACAATGTTCTCGTCACAAAACCATCAGAACGATTCCAAGATACCCGCGTGATCCTAAATTTTTTTTTGTGAAATTTGAGGAGAATAGTCAAAACTTCTACATCAGGAGACCTCACCAGAGCGACGAAGGGACTGAGGAGTAAAAAGAATCCTACTCTCCGATATATATAATCCTAAGACTCAAAACATTTTTTGTTCTAGACTCAACAACGCTAGCGATTCAATCAAGCAGGGGGCTCCTAAGTCGGGGATGGCTCTGATTACCAACTTGTAACGCCCACGATGCGGCTATATCTCCCACGTGTCGAGGCACGACTTAGAGGCATAACCGCATAGTGGTTTTGTCGCAAGAAGGGTCATCTTCACACAATCCCATGTAATGAACAAGAATGGGATAAAGAGTTGGCTTACAATCGCCACTTCACACAATACATAAATTTAAATCATACATCATCCAAAATACACACATAGACCGACTACGGTCAAGATCCAAATGAAAATAAAATAACCCCAAATGCTAGATCCCCGATCGTCCCAACTGGGCTCCACTACTGATCATCAGGAAAAGACACATAGTAACGACCACGTTCCTCATCGAACTCCCACTTGAGATCGATCCCATCATCTGCACTTGCATCGTCGGCACCTGCAACTGTTTTGGTAGAATCTGTGAGTCATGAGGACTCAGCAATCTCACACCCGCGAGATCAAGACTATTTAAGCTTATAGGAAAGGATGGTGTAATGAGGTGGAGCTGCAGCAGGCAATAAGCATATATGGTGGCTAACATACGCAAAAGAGAGCGAGAAGAGAAGCAACGGAGCGGTCGTCATCTAGCAATGACCAAGAAGTGATCCTGAACTCCTACTTACGTCATGCATAACTCAAACCGTGTTCACTTCCCGGACTCCGCCGAGAAGAGACCATCACGGCTACACACACAGTTGATGTATTTTAATCGGGTCAAGTGACAAGTTGTCTACAACCGAACATTAACAAATTCCCATCTGCCTCATAACTGCGGGCACGGCTTTCGAAAGATAATACCCTGCAGGGGTGTCCCAACTTAGCCCATCATAAGCTCTCACGGTCAACGAAGGATAAACCTTCTCCCGGAAAGACCCGATCAGTCTCGGATAACAGCAACTAGCACTCTTGCACCAGAGATTTGGGCATCAAGATGGCCTCTAATGAACATGGTGCAATTGAGAAAAATGTAGAGCATCGCGAGACGAACATTTCGATATATTACACGCGTGAAACGGAGCTATATGCAGAGAGTTATGGAGCGTTGAACAGGGACACATGCTGTAAAAATATCATGACTTGGAGAAAATTCGGGATCGGGAAACGTCAACCGTACGGGATTTTGGATCGGGATCTGAGAGGTTCGTCGGGGCAGCGGCTCGGCTCGCCGGAGAAGACGGAGGGAGGGGCGGCCGGCGTGGGCTCGGGGCCGTCGGGGAAGGAGGTCGGCCGGAGGAGCTCGGCGGGGAGGCGCGGCAGGCTCGGGCGGCGCCGTGGAGGAGCGGCCGGCGCGCGAGCTCGCTGGAGCTCGGGCGC